>NW_020837976.1:13780312-13782203 GCF_003676395.1 Aethalodelphis obliquidens
GCATCTTTAGGATTCTCTGTGTATAGTATCATGTCATCTGCAAACAGTGACAGCTTTACTTCTTCTTTTCCGATTTGGATTCCTTTTATTTCCTTTTCTTCTCTGATTGCTGTGGCTAAAACTTCCAAAACTATGTTGAATAAGAGTGGTGAGAGTGGGCAACCTTGTCTTGTTCCTGATCTTAGTGGAAATGGTTTCAGTTTTTCACCATTGAGGATGATGTTGGCTGTGGGTTTGTCGTATATGGCCTTTATTATGTTGAGGAAAGTTCCCTCTATGCCTACTTTCTGCAGGGTTTTTATCATAAATGGGTGTTGAATTTTGTCAAAAGCTTTTCCTGCATCTATTGAGATGATCATATGGTTTTTCTCCTTCAGTTTGTTAATATGGTGTATCACGTTGATTGATTTGCGTATATTGAAGAATCCTTGCTTTCCTGGAATAAACCCCACTTGATCATGGCGTATGATCCTTTTAATGTGCTGTTGGATTCTGTTTGCTAGTATTTTGTTGAGGATTTTTGCATCTATATTCATCAGTGATACTGGCCTGTAGTTTTCTTTCTTTGTCACATCTTTGTCTGGTTTTGGTATCAGGGTGATGGTAGCCTCGTAGAATGAGTTTGGGAGTGTTCCTCCCTTTGCTATATTTTGGAAGAGTTTGAGAAGGATAGGTGTTAACTCTTCGCTAAATGTTTGATAGAATTCGCCTATGAAGTCATCTGGTCCTGGGCTTTTGTTTGTTGGAAGATTTTTAATCACAGTTTCAATTTCAGTGCTTGTGATTGGTCTGTTCATATTTTCTGTTTCTTTCTGATTCAGTCTTGGCAGGTTGTGCATTTCTAAGAATTTGTCCATTTCTTCCAGGTTGTCCATTTTATTGGCATAGAGTTGCTTGTAGTAATCTCTCATGATTTTTTGTATTTCCGCAAAAAAATACATTGTATTTTTTTTACTTCTCCTTTTTCATTTCTAATTCTATTGATTTGAGTCTTCTCGCTTTTTTTCTTGATGAGTCTGGCTAATGGTTTATCAATTTTGTTTATCTTCTCAAAGAACCAGCTTTTAGTTTTATTGATCTTTGCTATCATTTCCTTCATTTCTTTTTCATTTATTTCTGATCTGATCTTTATGATTTCTTTCCTTCTGCTAACTTTGGAGTGTTTTTGTTCTTCTTTCTCTAATTGCTTGAGGTGCAAGGTTAGGTTGTTTATTTGACATGTTTCCTGTTTCTTAAAGTAGGATTGTATTGCTATAAACTTCCCTCTTAGAACTGCTGTTGCTGCATCCCATAGGTTTTGGGTCATTGTGTCTCCATTGTCATTTGTTTTTAGGTATTGTTTGATTTCCTCTTTGATTTCTTCAGTGATCACTTCGTTATTAAGTAGTGTATTGTTTAGCCTCCATGTGTTTGTATTTTTTACAAATCTTTTCCTGTAATTGATATCTAGTCTCATAGCATTGTGGTTGGAAAAGACACTTGATACAATTTCAATTTTCTTAAATTCACCAAGGCTTGATTTGTGACCCAAGATATGATCTATCCTGGAGAATGTTCTATGAGCACTTGAGAAAAATGTGTATTCTGTTGTTTTTGGATGGAACGTCCTATAAATATCAATTAAGTCCCTCTTGTTTAATGTATCATTTAAAGCTAGTGTTTCCTTATTTATTTTTATTTTGGATGATCTGTCCATTGGTGAAAGTGGGGTGTTAAAGTCCCCTACTATGAATGTGTTAACTGTCGATTTCCCCTTTTATGGCTGTTAGTATTTGTCTTATGTATTGAGGTGCTCCTATGTTGGGTGCATAAATATTTACAATTGTTATATCTTCTTCTTGGATCGATCCCTTAATCATTATGTAGTGGCCTTTTTTTTTTTTTTTTTTTT
>NW_020837976.1:13782303-13849682 GCF_003676395.1 Aethalodelphis obliquidens
TTTTTTGCGGTATGCGGGACTCTCACCACCGTGGCCTCTCCCATTGCGGAGCACAGGCTCCGGACGTGCAGGCTCAGCGGCCATGGCTCATGGGCCCAGCCGTTCTGCCGCATGTGGGATCTTCCCAGACCGGGGCACGAACCCGTGTCCCCTGCATCGGCAGGCAGACTCTCAACCACTGTGCCACTAGGGAAGCCCTGTAGTGTCCTTTTTTGTCTCTTGTAATAGTCTTTATTTTAAAGTCTATTTTGTCTGATATGAGAATTGCTACTCCAGCTTTCTTTTGGTTTCCATTGGCATGGAATATCTTTTTCCATCCCCTCACTTTCAGTCTGTATATGTCCCTAGGTCTGAAGTGGGTCTCTTGTAGACAGCATATATATGGGTCTTGTTTTTGTATCCATTCAGCCAGTCTGTGTCTTTTGTTAGGAGCATTTAATCCATTTACATTTAAGGTAATTATCGATATGTATGTTCCTATTCCCATTTTCTTAATTGTTTTGGGTTTCTTATTGTAGGTCTTTTCCTTCTCTTGTGTTTCTTGCCTAGAGAAGTTCCTTTAGCATTTGTTGTAAAGCTGGTTTCGTGGTGCTAAACTCTCTCAGCTTTTGCTTGTCTGTAAAAGTTTTAACTTCTCCATCAAATCTGAATGAGATCCTTGCTGGGTAGAGTAATCTTGGTTGCAGGTTTTTCTCCTTCAGTACTTTAAATATGTCCTGCCAGTCCCTTCTGGCTTGCAGAATTTCTGCTGAAAGATCAGCTGTTAACCTTATGGGGATTCCTTTGTGTGTTATTTGTTGTTTTTCCCTTGCTGCTTTTAATATGTTTTCTTTGTATTTAATATTTGACAGTTTGATTAATATGTGTCTTGGCGTGTTTCTCCTTGGATTTATCCTGTAAGGGACTCTCTGTGCTTCCTGGACTTGATTAACTATTTCCTTTCCCATGTTAGGGAAGTTTTCAACTATAATCTCTTCAAATATTTTCTCAGTCCCTTTCTTTTTCTCTTTTTCTTCTGGAACCCCTATAATTCGAATGTTGGTGCATTTAATGTTGTCCCAGAGGTCTCTGAGACTGTCCTCAGTTCTTTTCCTTCTTTTTTCTTTATTCTGCTCTGCAGTAGTTATTTCCACTATTTTATCTTCCAGGTCACTTATCTGTTCTTCTGCCTCAGTTATTCTGCTATTGATCCCTTCTAGAGTATTTTTAATTTCATTTATTGTGTTGTTCATCATTGCTTGTTTCCTCTTTAGTTCTTCTGGGTCCTTGTTAAATGTTTCTTGCATTTTGTCTTTTCTATTTCCAAGATTTTGGATCATCTTTACTATCATTATTCTGAATTCTTTTTCAGGTAGACTGCCTATTTCCTCTTCATTTGTTAGGTCTGGTGGGTTTTTTTCGTGCTCCTTCATCTGCTGTGTGTTTTTCTGTGTTCTCATTTTGCTTATCTTACTGTGTTTGGGGTCTCCTTTTTGCAGGGTGCAGGTTCGTAGTTCCCGTTGTTTTTGGTGTCTGTCCCCAGTGGCTTGTGGGTTGTGTAGGCTTCCTGGTGGAGGGGACTAGTGCCTGTGTTCTGGTGGATGAGGCTGGATCTTGTCTTTCTGGTGGGCAGGTCCACGTCTGATGGTGTGTTTTGGGGTGTCTGTGGCCTTTTTATGATTTTAGGCAGCCTGTCTGCTAATGGGTGGGGTTGTGTTCCTGTCTTGCAAGTTGTTTGGCATAGGGTGTCCAGCACTGTAGCTTGCTGGTCGTTGAGTGAAGCTGGGTGTTGGTGTTGAGATGGAGATCTCTGGGAGATTTTTGCCGTTTGATATTACGTGGAGCTGGGAGGTCTCTTGTGGACCAGTGTCCTGAAGTTGGCTCTCCCATGTCAGAGGCACAGCACTGACTCCTGGCTGTAGCGCCAAGAGCCTTTAATCCACACGGCTCAGAATAAGAGGGAGAAAAAGTAGAAAGAAGGAAAGAAAGAAAGAGGATAAAATAAAATAAAAGATAAAATAAAGCTATTAAAATAAAAAATAATTATTAAAAAAAATTTTTTTAAGTAAAAACAAAAAACGGACGGACAGAACCCTAGGAAAATGGTGAAAGCAAAGCTATACAGACAAAGTCTCACACAGAAGCATATACATACACACTCACAAAGAGAGGAAAAGGGGAAAAAATAATAAATCCTGCTCTCAAAGTCCACCTCCTCAATTTGGGATGATTCGTTGTCTATTCAGGTATTCCACCGATGCAGGGTACATAAAGTTGATTGTGGAGATTTAACCCGCTGTTCCTGAGGCTGCTGGGAGAGATTTCCCTTTCTCTTCTTTGTTCGCACAGCTCCCAGGGCTCAGTTTGGATTTGGCCCCGCCTCTGCATGTAGGTCGCCGGAGGGCATCTGTTCTTCGCTCAGACAGGACGGGGTTAAAGGAGCAGCAGATTCGGGGACTCTGGCTCACTCAGGCCGGGGGGAGGGAGGGGTACGGATGCGGGGCGAGCCTGCGGCGGCCGAGGCCAGTGTGACGTTGCACCAGCCTGAGGTGTGCCGTGCGTTCTCCCGGGGAACTTGTCCCTGGATCCCGGGACCCTGGCAGTGGCGGGCTGCACGGGCTCCCCGGAAGGGGTGTGTGGATAGTGACCTGTGCTCGCACACAGGCTTCTTGGTGGCAGCAGCAGCAGCCTTAGCGTCTCATGCCCGTCTCTGGCGTCTGCGCTTTTAGCCGCGGCTCGCGGCCGTCTCTGGAGCTCCTTTAAGCAGCGCTCTTAATCCCCTCTCCTCGTGCACCAGGAAACAAAGAGGGAAGAAAAAGTCTGTTGCCTCTTCGGCAGATCCAGACTTTTCCCCCCGGACTCCCTTCCGGCTAGGCGTGGTGCACTAACCCCCTGCAGGCTGTGTTCACGCCGCCAACCCCAGTCCTCTCCCTGCGATCGGACTGAAGCCCGAGCGAGACTCAGCTCGCTCCCGCCCACCCCGGCGGGTGAGCAGAGAAGCCTCTCGGGCTGGTGAGTGCCGGTCGGCCCTGATCCTCTGTGCGGGAATCTCTGCTTTGCCCTCTGCACCCCTGTTGCTGTGCTCTCCTCCGCGGCTCCGAAGCTTTCCCCCTCCGCCACCCGCAGTCTCCGCCCGCAAAGGGGCTTCCTAGTGTGTGGAAACCTTTCGTCCTTCACAGCTCCCTCTCACTGGTGCAGGTCCCTTCCCTATTCTTTTGTCTCTGTTTATTCTTTTTTCTTTTGCCCTACCCAGGTACATGGGGAGTTTCTTGCCTTTTGGGAGGTCTGAGGTCTTCTGCCAGCGTTCAGTGGGTGTTCTGTACGAGTTGTTCCACGTGTCGATGTATTTCTGGTGTATCTGTGGGGAGGAAGGTGATCTCCGGGTCTTACTCTTCCGCCATCTTCCCCTCTGTCCAGGGCATCAGATTTGCTTTCTTGTTTTTCCATAGCACCTAGCACAATGTAGCTGGCCCTGTGTACTGTCAAATATTTGCTGAATTCAAGAATAAGTTTGATCGCACAGATGGCTGGCTGGTGGAGGAAGCATTCTTCAGTGTAATCCACTGGTCAGTAAATAGGGAAATTGGCATCAGATCCTTTCCCTGTCTTGGTGGCATAAAGAGGTAGGGAACAAAGAGCAGGAAGGAGATGTCAACCCAGAAAGGAACAAGAAGGGTGTGGTTTGGCCCAGTCCACCCACCCTTGAATGATCAGGGAGAAGCTGGGCCCCCAGGAAAAGGGCCTCAGCTGTGGGTCCACCCACCCTCTCACTCCTGTGGTCTGCCTAGTACTCGGGGCGGAGGGCCGGGTGTTGTTTTGTACATGAGTCTGGATATAATGGAGCCTTGTTCCGAAACATGGTGATTTTGAGCTGCCCTTCTAGCTTCTGTTCCCAAAAAGGGGAGGGAGCTTCCTGGGGTTTTCTGATCTTTTTTTCCAGGGCTCTCAAGTTGTTTCTGCCAGAGCTTCCAACCTCCAGGCTCTGGAGAGAAACCTGCTCCACTGCTGTCTCTCTTCCTGCTCTGCAGGCCTTCTGATTTCTCCGGTGTCAGGATATCTAGGTCAGCAGGTTCTCATTGTTAGGGAGGTATGCATTTCACTTCTGGCAGGAAGCACCAATTTCATTATCCAAACTAAATTCAACCTCCTCTGAAACACCGACCCCATCTCAACTACTTGGCAGAAAATATGATCTGTCATAATTGGCAACTCCCAACTACCTCCATGATCAAAAGGCCTCGGGGGTTTTAGTCAGTGGAAAACCTCTACCCTTCCTTACCATTTAAGACTGGACCATTATAATGGAGCTTCCATCCCCACCAGCATAACAGAAATGGTCACTTAGGTCACTGCATATCACCGAACCAAGCAAGTTGCATAATCTGATCAGTGCTTGTCCTAACTGGCTTTTCAGCCTTAGTTACCACCAATGGGCTCTCCTCTAGCTCTCCTCCCATCTCTCTGACTGTACCTTCTCATTAGTCAGTGACATGGAGGCAGGTGATCCTTAAATGTCACTGGCCTCAGACACAACTCTTCCCATCTCTCCTGGACCCCAGCCATGCTCCTCTGCACCATAGGGTCTGCCCCACTCTCTTGCCTCAGTCCCCATCCCTACCCCTCATCCCCTACCACAGGCTGTGCTCCAGCCTCACTGAAGTTCCTGCTTTGGGAATTTTCTGAGCCTTTTGCACCTCCAGGCCATTGTACATGGAATGCTACCTCCCAACCCAGGACCCTCTGGAGTCCTAGGTGGAGGAGGCTCAACCTTTTGAAGGAAGGCCCCTTCTTGGGCTCTGCAGCACAGAAAGGCGACCTGGCTGTAGAGCCATCTTCTTCACTGTCCTGGGGGCCTCTCAGCCCAGAGGCTGCCTTATGGACTGTTGTCCATGTTCCTAGCAGGAAGCAGCTTCCCAACGAACATTGAATGAGTGTCCCTGCCAAAGCACATTTTCATCTGCAGTAATTAAGCTTGGACAGTTCCAAGAGGTTGTAGCTGGTTTGCCTGCCCCCAACTCCACCACCCCATCCAGCCTGGGCACAGTCATTAGACAGTTTGGTCGAAATCACCTCTTGGGGACACTTTCTTGCTCAAAAATCTTCGGAATGAAATTCTATTCCCTTAGACCGACTAAAACCTGCCTTTCAAAACCTGCCCCCAAACCTGCCCCACCTCCTTCCTCAATCCCCACAGACTCTAACTCTGAGAGGCACTCACTGAACTGTTGCCAAGTGATTGAATGAATAAATACTGCATGAATGAATGTCTCCTGTATTGTGGAGATTCTCAAGAATGGAGTCCATTGCCAGGGAACACATCATCCTGAGTACAGAACCAGGCTGAGTGGGATGGACCAGGGCAGAGCCTCACCAAGGGGGAAAGATTTTAAGACAAAATTGGGGCTCTCTACCCAATCTGGCTATAGACATATTTTTCACAGTTCTTGGTTGAGAGAGGGGTGTCTGGAGGAGCTGAAGAGCTGTTTCACTACAAAGCTGTGAACTTTGGGTGCAGAGGCTGGCTGCCTGGGACCTCAGCATGGACCAGCTCAGGCTATTCCAAGGTCCCAGGGCCAGCAGATGAAGCAGTGGTAGGCCTATAGTACAGGAGTTCATTGAACGATGAACACGTGTAAGACATTCACTGATGGGGACTGGAGGTTCTGCTTCAGGCCGGGTAAGAGCGAGCAGTCCGATTTCTGACAGTCTCTTTGTGGCAGTAGAGGCCCAGGGAATCTTGGTGAAATGCACTTGAAGGTGCCCATTAGAGACTGAGGCTCCCGATGTCCCCACCCACCCTTCTTTACTGTGGCCCAGATCACAGGCTTCCTCCTTTGGGGTGCCTTCCCTGGACTCCCTGGTTGGAAGGAGCTCCTTTCTCTCTTCTCTCCTGCCATTCTACACTTGCATCCTGGAGCGAAGCAACAGGGCGCTCAGCCCCCATTGTCTGTGTCATTTCCCTACGAGGATGTAGGCACAATATCTTCACACCCTCCTGAGCACACAGCCCCCTGGGCAGAGCCAGGGGCTTAAAGATACTTCTTGACTAAGTGGTAATTCAGTGGTTTTTAATGACCTTAAGGGTTCGGCACTGTACATCAAAGGACACAGTCAACAGAGTGAAAAGGCAGCCTACAGAATGGGAGAAAATATTGCAAATGATAGATCTGATGAAGGGTTAATATCCAGTCTATACAAAGAACTCCTACAACTCAACAATAAAAAAACAACCAAGGGCTTCCCTGGTGGTGCAGTGGTTGAGAGTCTGCCTGCCGATGCACGGGAAACGGGTTCGTGCCCCGGTCTGGGAAGATCCCACATGCCGCGAAGCGGCTGGGCCCGTGAGCCATGGCCGCTGAGCCTGTGTTTCCGGAGCCTGTGCTCCGCAACGGGAGAGGCCGCAACAGTGAGAGGCCCGCGTACCACACACACAAAAAAACAACCAAGTTGGGGGCAGAGCAGGGGGGAGCAAAGGACTTGAACAGACAATTCTCCAAAGATGATATATAAATGGCCAATAAGCACGTGAAAAGATACTCAACACCACTAAACATTAGGGAAATGCAAATCAACAACACAATGAGAGGTCACCTCACACCCAGTAGGATGGCTACTGTTACAATAACAAAAACCTAACCAAACCAAACAAAACCAGAAAATAACTATTGGTGAGAATGTGGAGGAATTGGAGCCCTTGTGCGCCATTGGTGAGAATGTAAAATGGTGTAGCTGCTATGGGCAACACTATGGCAATTCCTCAAAACTTAAAAATAGAACTGCCATATGATCCAGCAATCCCACTTCTGACTATATATTTCCAAAAGAATTGGAAGTAAATTCTCAGAGAGATACTCATACACCCATGTTCATAGCATATTTGCAAGAGCCAAGAGGTGGAAGTATTCCAAGTGTTCATCAACAGATGAATGGGTCAAAAATATGGTATATACATACAGTGAAACATTATTCAGCCTGAAGAAGGAAGGAAATTCTGAACACATGCTGCCCCATGGACATTATGCTGAGTGAAATAAGCTAGTCACAGAAAGACAAATACTGTATGATTCCACTTATATGAGGTATCTAGAGTAGCCAAATTTGTAGATACAGAAAATAGAATGGTGATTGCCAGAGGCTGGGGGAGGGGGAAAGGGGAGTTCTTATTTAATGGGTATAGAGTTTAAGTTTTGCAAGATGAAAAGAGTTCTGGAGATTGTTTGCACAACAGGGTGGTTCATTCCTTCCCGTACCTGATATTACTGAACTGTGCACTTAAAAATGGCTAAGAGGGGTAAATTTTATGTTATGTATATTTTAACACAATTAAAAAAAAATTTTTTTTAAAGGAGTTCTGACTTGGCCCATTCAGATTGTTCCCTAGCAAGTTTGTCCTAAAGGAACACCCTTGTGGATTTGTGATTTGTTACTTGGCCACATAACACCTTGAGGAGAGGTACTCCTTACATTCCCAGGGAAGTAACCTAGGCCCTCACTGGTCAGGGTGCAGTCCAAGGACTCTAGTGTCCACATCGCCCAGGTGAGTCAGAAACACAGAACCTTAACCACCACGCCCCCCAACTTAATCAGAATTTGCATTTTAATAGGCTTCCAGATGATTCTGGCAGGTTAATTCCTGAAAGGGCTGGCCTCAAGGAGATCCTCGGGGAGAAGTAGCGCATTAAAAGGAGGGGTGAGGGGAGCATCAACCCCCAGCACTCTCCCCAACTTAGAGGTGGGGAGGCGGAGGCCCTGAGGACCACCGTGGCTTACACCGGAGAGATTGTTGAACACATTGAACTGGTTGGGCTCTGGAGACTGACTTCCCAGGCGCTAGCTTGTCCACCTTCTTCTAGCTGTGTGCCCTAGAGCAAGTTACTCTACCTCTCTCTGCCACAGCTACCCCACCTGTAAGAGCCACCTCATAGATCTGTTTATTTAACTGTTGAATAATTAGCACAGATAAGAGTATACATGTGCCCAGTGCAGTGCCTGCTCCTGTTGGTACTGTTGCCAGAAGTCAAATTTAGAGGTTAGAGTGCAAGGGAGTGAGGCCAAGATGCCCAAGGTTCCTGCTCCAAGTATGGCCAAACCGTATGCCGCAGGGAGGTGGTTGGACGTTGAATGCTAAGGGGCAAACTCGGGCATCCATCCATCGATAACGTTCATTCCTTCCAGAGTAAGGTCCTGGGGATTCTTTTTTAAAAATATTTATTTATATATTTGGCTGCGCCGGGTCTTAGTTAAGGCATGTGGGATCTTTTTTCGTTGCAGCATGCAGAATCGGGGATCTTCAGTTGCGGCATGTGAACTCTTAGTTGCGGCATGCAGGATCTAGTTCCCTGACCAGGGATCAAACCCAGGCCCCTGCGTTGGGAGCGTGGAGTCTTAGCCACTGGACCTCCAGGGAAGTCCTGATCCTGGGGATTCTGCAGTGAGTGAGACTAGCTAGGGCGGTCTTCAGGCAGGGGCCACCTAGGCAAGGGGAAGCCTAAGCACCGGCTGTAGCACTGCAGCCCGGTACCCAACGGCTCTGGCCTGGGACACAACCCGCCTTCCCGACCCCCAGGGTCTTTCTCAGACCTGGTATTGGGGGCTGAGCCAGGAGGGGCTGGTGGGCCACCAGGCAGCAGAACCCTTGCTTTTTATACAAGCAGAGGCTGGACCGGGGAGTCTACTCCACGCATTGTCACGCATCCCAAGGTGCCTGCAGCGCACACACAGGGTGACTGAGGGCCTGGCTGTAGCACAGGCAGTGTACTTGTGGCCTGTGTGCCCTTCCCACCTTGTCCCACTGCAGCATGCTTTGAGAGCTGAGACAGAAAGGAAGGGGGCAGAGCACAAGCATTAAAGGAATGACACAACCATTAAGAAGAACAGGAAGTGACAAAAACTGGTTAGAACCTACTAGGCTCAAGATGGCGGAAGATTCAACTTCCACTAGGCCTTGCGCCTCATTATACTCTCATTGTAATACATTAGCATCTGCTAAACGACACACCCGTGCCATGACAGTTCCATAAAAGACCAAAAGTGGGTGCTGCCCCAATTCCCGAAAATCCCTGCCCCTTCTCTAAGATAGCTAGAATATTCCTCCCGCTCATAGCCTATGAAATTACCCAGCCCATAAAAACTAAACACCCCATATTTCCCTGGCACCTCTCTCGCCTTCTGAGACGAACCACACTGTGTACGGAGTGTGTGTCTGTCCAAATAAACCTTTCACTTTACTATGGCTAGCTCTTGAATTCTTATCTGCACCGTCTGCCCCAGGAATATGACTTGGGATATGACCAAGACCACCCTCTCACGCCCCATTTTTCCTACAACAGAGCCAGTAGTCCATTTCTGGGGCCCCACCTTCGGTCCCCAAGGACCCGAATCTGAGTCCTCACTTAAGCCTCCAGACTTTGCCGCCCTCCGATGCGGGTTCTGCACAGCCCTCCCCTCACCTCGGGCACCTTTCCTGGGCCTCCAGTACCTTTCACTCCACCCCCGGAAGCCGGCCCCCGCCTGCCCACCCGCTTCCACACTCACACTGGGCCGGGCAATTCCCGCCCGTGGGTTTGGCCCGCCTCTCCACACTTGAGGCAATGGTGTCCTGGGATGCAGGCCCCTGGCGGAGCGGAGGAGGTGCTTTTGCTTGGGTCACACTGGAGCTAGCGGGTCCCGACGGTGCCCACCTGCCGCGACCTTATTAACCAAACTCATCGGTCCCCAATCTTTTTCCTCTTCCACCCTTTGCTCAGCCACATTCTCAGAAACGCCGAGCACACGCCCCACTGGGGAACAGCAATTGGGGAAGTCTCCTTGCAAACGCCCCGCCCCGCACACTGGGGTTCCTCCACGGAGAGTGAGGCTCCCGGGCGCTGCGCTGGGCTCGGGCCAGGGAGAGTCGGCGGGGAGGATCGCCAGGTTCCAGGATGCCCAGAAGCAAAAAGCAATTCATTGCATCTTGCATCAGCCTCTCCGTGGTACCGTAAACGAGAACTTTGTGTTCCAAGGGTGTCTCCGTGGACTCCGTTGGAAAGCAGTTAAAAGAGACAACCACTGGCACTCTCTCCCCCTGCCCCCAGGTGGGAAAAGGGCAGAAAGCAGTGAAACTCCATGAGCCAGCGAGCCCGGGGCAAGCCCGGCCTGCCGGGAGAGGCGCCGCCCCTCGGTGGGGACGCGGTGCCACTGGCTGGCCGGGAGGCGCGGCCGGGGCGCGGCGGGGCGGAGTCGCGGCGGGCGGGCCTCGGCGTTTCCCCGGCGCAGCCCGCTTGGACTGCGCGGCGCTCAGGCCTGTGTCATGGCTGGCGGGGCCGAGCAGTCGGGGACCGAGCTGCTGGCCTTTGCGCAGTTCCTGGACTCGAGCCCGCAGCCTCTCGTCTACGGGTACGGCCGGCGCAGCCTGCACGAGCTCCGGGCGCGCGAGTTCGGCCGCCTGGCAGGTGAGACCGGCGGGGACAGCTGCGCCGGGCCTGCCGGGAGGCCGTGGGGGACACGCGGTTTCTAGAACCGACGTGGAAGGAACTTCTGCTCCCGGCGGGAGCGGCGTTACCTCATTAGGGACCCATTTTGAATCGAAAGACCTGGAGGGATGTGTCCACGAGCTCTCTTTGTGGACGTGGCTCCCTGAGGTCCCATCTGCAACCCCAAGACTTCTTGCTCCTTAGACTTTCCAGGGATGTAGGACCAAAGTGGTCCTTTGCCACCTGTCTCCGCCCTCTGCGAAAAGGGCTGAGGATTCTTTTTGCCTTCGCTTGCCACGAGACACCCGGCTCTAAAGTTCCAACTGGAACCGGGGTTGCAAAATGCAGGAATGCCAGGCGGCCGTGACTGTTCGTGTGATTGCCCGGGGACGGGAGCGGTGCACGGGCGGCCAGCTCGCGGGGTTGGGACCGCGACTCTGCGGGCGCGCGGGTTGGAGACCGAGGGGCTGCGGCCGCCGTGCAGGAGCTTCCCGAGGCTGCGCTCCAGACTCCGCTGGGATGGCTCCCAGCAGTTTGTATTTTCGAAGTCTCATTTTTCTCACTAGTGTAGGCAGAACAATGAATGCCTCGGAAGTCCAGCTCGCTGGGGTACCTGAAGAATTAGCAAACCGTGCAATTTGAACTTTAAGTACAGGACGAGCCAGTACATTGGATGTGAGGACCGGGATCTTATCGTGCCTTCGAGTTCCGCAAGGCGAAACAGGCAGGTTAACTTGGAAGACAAACTTGATCTGGCCAGTGGTCCTCCCAACCCACTGCTGCAGGGCGGGAGGGCGTTCCGCACCGGGTCGGGACTCATCCTTTTCCAGCAACCTTCTGTGAGGGGCTTCACCAAGCCTTAGAAGGGCGTGCTGTTTGAACTGGGAGGGGTGCCGGGTAAGTGGGCAGGTCGTGGCGCCGGGCACTGGGATTTGAGGTGTATTTATTCTGTCGTGGTGAACAGTTGGTGCCGCTTGCCTGCTTGTGGCAGAGCAGCAACCATGATTCATGTTTCAGTTATCAGGTAACTGACTTCAGCTCTTTGGGTCATTTTCTCATGTTCCGGAACGTGATTCCCCCCCCCCCCCCCCGCCTTTGGGAGCTTTAAGGGCTGTGCGCTCCTCCTCGAGTGGCCCCGTCTGTACTTAAGTAGGGAAACTCAAGGGAGGAGACAGGGGCCCTCTGGCAGCCTCTCTTCACTCCCTCTCTGATCTTCCTAGTTGCCCATTCACCTGCTGGAGACAGTGCCCCCTCTGTCTGTCTGTCTGTCTGTCTGTCTCTCTCTTTCCTTTTCTCTCTGAACTTTTTTGGTTATAGAAACTTCCTACCCACAGAAATAGAGACACCTATAGAATGAATACCCACAGGTGCAGAGGACTTGAGAAAGTCTCCCCATTCTTTTTAAGCAAATCCCAGAAGCTGTTATAGTACAGTAGGTAATTATTTCAGCATCACTCCTCCTTAATCCCCTAATCCCCTCCAGCTCTCATCCCTCACACCCATCATTGGCTGACCTCTCCCCTCAACACTACCCTGGGAAAGTAGAAAGTAGATCCCTCCTTGTTTCCTTCTTGTCTCTCAGAGAACAGCACCCTTTTCCTCAAATGTAAAGTTTAGTTGTGATAGCCAGGATCCCAGGCTGGCTTTCAGTGCCCTTTAACATCTACTGTAATTGTGACAGTGTTCTGTGATTATCTACCTACCTACCTACCTATCTATCTAGTACAATTTCCCAGCATTTCCTCTATATTATGCTTGAAGTAGACGTTGTGGACTATAAACTCACCCTTACCGCTGCTGGGAGTCTAGGAACATAGCCCCCTCTTTTTTCACACAGAAACAAACCAACGAGAAGGAGAGCAGGGAAAAACAAGCAAACCAAACCACAATAAAGTAAGATTCACCTCCTCTTTCTATCCCTGACCCCTACCCACCCCCAAAGTTTTCTTGCAGGTTTGAGAATTTGTCTGGTTAAATGGTTGCTCTGGATAATTAAATGCTTAACCTGTAAGTGCTGAAATATTTTGCATAACCCATTGGATGGGAATGTCCTTGTTTTGGTGAAGGGAGCATATTGATTACACAGTTGTGGTTCAAGTGGTTCTTAAAGCCTCTGGGTGCTGACTGATGGTCACTCACCCTGCATGGAACCAAGAACTGAAGGTGCATGAGCCAGAAGAGACCCTGGAATTCCCTTTCTTGAAGACCTAATGCTGATTGGTTTGGGGGTCGTTTGCCTACTTCTTCTAATAGTGACACTAATGCTCCCCATGAGCGTCTCCCTGATGCTGGGTCGACAAATGCCTTTCTTATGGTGTGGTACCTTTCTATTTCTGAATCTTTAGTAAATGAGAACATTATTTTAAAACTAATTTTTTTGGCTAGGTAATACATTTAACACGGTACCAAATTCAAAAGGTGTCAAAAGAGGTTGAAGAATGCCCAGGGAGCACCCCCAACTCCAGTTGCCACCACTATGGCCACCCCAGAGTCAACTGCTGCCCTTTGTGTCTTGTTTGCCTTTCCAGTGCTTGTCTATATTTATATGTGTGTGTACATGGGTAGTTTTTTTTTTTTTACATAGTTGAGCCATAACATGTCTTACCACCTGACGTAGTTAATATTTATTTGTTTATGGTCTTTCTCTGTCGTTATCATACCAGCTTCTATTTTGTCTGCTGTTATGTCCCCAGCACTTAGAACAGTGTCTGGAACACAGTACATGCTCAGTAAATATTTCTTGAATATAAAAACACTCAATAAGCTAGGAATAAAGGGAAATTTAATCAACCTGATAAAGGCCATCTACAAAAAAACCACAGCTAACATCATACTTACAGGTGAAAGAATGAAAATTTTACCATTAGGATCAGGAACAAGGCAAGGACGTCTCTTCTCACCACTTCTATTCAGTATTGTGCTAGAAGTTCTATCCAGGACAATTAGGCAACAAAATGAAATAAAATACATCCAGATTGGAGAAGAAGAAGTAAAGCATCTCTACTTGCTGAGAGTATAATCTTGTATACAGAAGAGCCTAAAAAATCCACACACAAAGCTATTAGTTCTAAAAAACAAGTTCAGGAAAGTTGTAGGATAGACGGTCAGGATACAAACGTCAATTCAATTTCTATACAGTATCAATGAACACTATGAAAGTGAAATAAAGGAAACAATTCCCAAAGCATCAAAAAGAATAACATACACAGCAATAAATTTATCAAAAGAAGTACAAGACATACACTGAAAACTACAAAATATCATTGAAATAAAAGAAGACCTAAATAGGGCTTCCCTGGTGGCACAGTGGTTGAGAGTCCGCCTGCCGATGCAGGGGATACAGGTTCGTGCCCCGGTCCGGGAAGATCCCACATGCCGCGGAGCGGCTGGGCCCGTGAGCCATGGCCGCTGAGCCTGCGCGTCCGGAGCCTGTGCTCCGCAACGGGAGAGGCCACAACAGTGAGAGGCCTGTGTACCGCAAAAAAAAAAAAAAAAGACCTAAATAAATGGAAAGACATCCTGTATTCATGGATTGGAAGACTTAATATTGTTAAGATGGCAATACTCCCCAAATTACCTACAGATTCAATGCAATTCCTATCAAAATCCCGGACAGTTTTTTGACAAGTTGATCCTAAAATTCATATGCAAATGCAAAGGATCCAGAATACCCAAAGCAATCTTGAAAAAGAACAAAGTTGAGGGACTTCCCTGGTGGCGCAGTGGTTGGGAATCTGCCTGTTAACGCAGGGGACATGGGTTCGAGCTCTGGTCCAGGAAGATCCCACATGCCACGGAGCAACTAAGCCTGTGTGCCACAATTACTGAGCCTGTGCTCTAGAGCCTGCGAGCCACAACTACTGAGCCAGCATGCTGCAACTATTGAAGCCTGTGCGCCTAGAGCCCGTGCTCTGCAACGAAAAGTAGCCCCTGCTCGCCGTTAACTAGAGAAAGCCCATGTGCAGCAACGAAGACCCAATGCAGCCAAAATATAAAATAAAATAAAAATTACTGAAAAAAAGAGAACAAAGTGGAAGGACTTACACTGCCATAAAAGTAAAGGTAAGTAAGATTTACATAAAGTTATAGTAATCAAAACAATGAACAATGTGGCATTGGCCTAAGGATAGATACATAGACCAGTGGAGCAGAGTTGTAAGACCAGAAATAATCCCATACATCTATGGTCAATTTATTTTCAACAGGATGCCAAGACTATTAAACGGGAGAAAGAATAGTCTCTTAAATGGTGTATCCACACACCAAAGACTGAAGTTGGACCCCTCTTCAACACTGTATTAAAAAATTAACTCAAAAAGGCCAAAGCCTAAATATAAGAGCTGAAAGAATAAAACTCTTAGAAGAAAGCATAAGTATAAATCATCAGGACCTTGGATTAGGCAATGGTTTCTTGTGACACCAAAATTACAAGCAACAAAAATAGACAAATTGGACTTCATCAAAATTAAAAAAATTTTTTTTTCAATGGCTATCATAAAGAAAGTGAAAGAACAGCCAACCAAATGGGAGAAAACATATGTCCACACAGAAACTTGTATACAAATATTCATAACAGCATTATTTATAATAGGCAAAATTGGAAACAACCCAAATATTCATCAACAGGTGAATAGATAAACGAAATATGTGGCATATCCATGCAATGGAATACTATTCAGTCCCAAGAAAGGAATGAAGTCTGATACATGCTACAATATGGATGCACTTGAAATTATTATACTAAGTGAAAGAAGCTAGACACAAAAGACCACATGTTGTGTGATTCATTTATATGCAATGTTCAGTGTAGACAGATCTATAGAGGCAGAAAATAGATTGGTGATTGCCAGGGGCTAGGGCTGGGTGGATCTGGGGAGTGAGTGGTAATGGGTATGGGGTCTCTTTTGGGGATGAATGAAGTGTTCTAAAATTAGATAGTGGCCATGGTTGCACGACTTTACGAATATACTAAAACCACTAAATCAGAAAATTTAAAAGGGCAAATTTTACAGTATGTGAATTAATCTCAATAAAGCTTTTATAAAATAAATGAAAAATCCATCCTGCACAAAACAAAAAATATTTGTTAAGTGCATGAAAGAATCTATTCTTATTGTATGTTCTTGAAAACATATCTTGGAGTTTGTTCCATGTCAGTACTAGATGGCTGTATTCAAATTCTTTATTTTAAATACACGTTGATAGATATTTAAGTCATTTCCAACGCTTTGCTTTTACAGACAGTGCTGCACTGAATGTCCTCACTGACAGACCATTTCACAATTTATAAGACAGATTCCTGGAAGACAAATTGCTAGGTCAAGGGAGTTTGCATTTTTAAAGCATGAGCGATATTGCTAAATTTCTGTCCATAAAGAAGTTGCACCCATTTACCCTCCTACCAGCCGTGTAACAGCGGACCTGTTTCCCCACACCCTCCCCCATACAGTGAGTTATCCTTTTGATCTGGGGCAATCTGAGTGGTAACGCTTGGTATCTCACTGTCATCTAAATTTACCTTTCTCTGTTTATGAGAGAGACTGGAAAGACCACAGCCATTCCCAGTCATCTCCGAAGCTGTCACAGCTGTTGTAGGGTGAGGACTTTGGAACTCACTATGGAAATGTAGAATCAGGGCTTGACAGCCTGGGAAACTGTGCGGAAATTCCAGAAGAGGGTGTGTGTCATAACATGAAATAGCTTTGCCATCCTGAAGCATGAACGTCCGCTGGGCTTCTCCTCTGTGTGGGCTGCTCTCCCAGGTTCAGAAGAGAGCTGGTTCATCAGGAAGGCTCTCAGGGCTCTAAGGGTCATTAGATGTCGAAAGTGCAGTTCTTCCATTGCTCATGCCTCCACTTGAATTCAGAAGCGCACATCAAGGGGGAGAGGGATGGGGGAGGGAAGGACTGGGAGTTCGGGGTTAGCAGATGCAAACGAGTATATACAGGATGGATAAACAACAAGATCCTACTGCATAGCACAGGGAACTGTATTCAGTATATTGTGATAAACCTTAATGGAAAAGAATAAGAGAAAGAATATTAAAAAAGAGCATGCATGTCAAAAGGCTGGGAGAAATCAGGGGCCTGGTGTTACGTCTCAACACATCACATGGGCGCTGGTCAGGTTCACACAAACTAGATCTAGGTGAGATGAGTGGAATACCTCTGAAGAATAACCCCAGCTTTATTTTGCGTTTTCTTTCAGGAACTGTCTATCTTGACCATGCAGGAGCCACGCTGTTCCCCCAGAGCCAGCTTACAAGCTTCACTAAAGATCTCATGG
Organism: Aethalodelphis obliquidens; assembly: GCF_003676395.1. Classification (NCBI taxonomy): domain Eukaryota; kingdom Metazoa; phylum Chordata; class Mammalia; order Artiodactyla; family Delphinidae; genus Aethalodelphis; species Aethalodelphis obliquidens. The sequence continues at coordinate 13,799,019 of NW_020837976.1, forward strand.
AAAATGTTTATGGTAAAGAAAAACACAGCATAACTGATTTTGCACTGAACGTTAGCCAACTACATTCAGCTAATATATCTGTGCTTAATAAAATGTCACATTAACAGGCGGGGACGGTGCTGAACACACAAAGCTGAGTAAGCCCCGTGAGAGAGGGGGTCAGGCAAGCAAGCACCCAGGGTCAGTCCCTGTAGCACATGCGCTGCTGGGTGGGAGGGACTGCCTCAGGGACACACAGGTTACTTCCAGAAGAAGGGGTCAGTGGCAGGAAGGGCACGGGGTGCTGTGTTTGGTGGTGGGATGACCCTGTGGGACCAGCACAGTGCAGAGGGTGGGACAGCAGGAGGAACATTCATTCATTCATTCATTCACCCTGTAAACGTTTATTAAGCCACTCTGGTGTTGGGGGCATGGTGCTATAATGGGAACAAAGTAATACAGTCCCTGCCTTCATGGACTGTGGTCTAGTAAAGACAAGACCTCAATCAAGTGATCGCCAAATAAATGTTAAAAAAAAAAGAAAAGAAAAGTAAAGTAGTGTAAAATGTAAATAAAGTAAATTATCAATTGAGCAAAGGGCTGTGACCAAAAGGCCCCGGCACTATGGGGGTCTGTATCTGCAGAGTGACGGTGAGTTGGCAGCGTGAGTGTCACAGAAAGCTTCTACAGGAGTGGGGCGGATGCTAGAGGAAGAGCAGGAATTCACTCGGAAAAGAGGAGAGGGCAGATTAGGCAGGAGGAACAGCGTGGGCCAAGACCCTCCAGCCCAGAACCAGGGAGGGGAGGAGAGCGGTGCAGATGTGAATGGAGAACTGCGGAGGGGCAGCATACAGTTAACTTCTTCCACCTGGTATGGGTTTTAGTATTTATAAAATAGCTCAAAGGATAGGGCCCGGAGTCTTATCTATAGCCCTTGAGGAGGAACTAAAGTTTCTTGACTTTAATGGCTAAACCATTATTATTTTGTCTTGCTTGACTTTTCCTTTCTTACTGCATTTTCTCACTTCCCTGATTAAATTTACTGTTTGAAACTTGGGGAAGGCTGGGTCCTATGATATTTTTTTTGCTTAAATTTTGAGAAACTGAGGGAGATGATTTTGGAGGAACACAAAAGGAGAGACTATAGGGCTTCCCTGGTGGCGCAGTGGTTGAGAGTACGCCTGCCGGTGCAGGGGACACGGGTTCGTGCCCCGGTCTGGGAGGATCCCACATGCCGCGGAGCGGCTGCGCCCGTGAGCCATGGCCGCTGAGCCTGCGCGTCCGGGGCCTGTGCTCCGCAACGGGAGAGGCCACAACAGTGAGTAGGCCTGCGCACCGCAAAAAAAAAAAAAAAAAAAAAAAAAAGGAGAGACTGTAAGTAGTGACACAACGGCTTTGTCTTTGTAACCTGGCAGGTAATCCTCACAGCCAGAACAGCAGCAGCAGGCTCACCCGTGACACGGTGGAGCAGGTGCGCTACAGGTGAGCAGCAGAGGTGCCAACTTGTGTGGCACCTGTGGGTGGATGGACTTCCTGCCCCCTGCCCACATCCCACAAATCTTCTGAGCTGGTTTCAGGAAGATCACGTGCAGCTAAATGGCCACACATGCACGCTGATAACCATCAGGGTCAGAGGACAGGAAGGTGAGGCTGAGCAGGTGCAGGGCGGGGCCGACCAGAAGCACAGGTAGGCACCTCTGAGGTGCCCAAGCTGTTGTGTGTGGCTCTGGGCTGGTGCCAGAGTTCCTGGGGGCCAGAGTGACCCAGGTTCCTAAGTCTTCTTTTCAGGGAGAAAAAAAAAACGCTTTCTCTGTTTTTTTTTTCTTTTCGTATTTCAGATTTAGACATCTTGTTTTTTCAGTTTTCCCCCCTTTACTAATATTTGCACATAACAAATTAATTAGTTTTTGGCAAATAATTTAGATGGTACCTAAAGATATTTGAATCTATACAATTTCAAATTATTTCCAGTTTGAAAATGATACTCTTTTGCTATAGGGTTGCCCGTATTAAAAGCAGTGTTAAACAAGTTGATGATTGAAAACTTGTTATGATAGAGCCAGACAGTAGACCGAGAAGGGGTGTTTTCAACTGAGTTTAAGGTAGTTGTGGATTTTTGTCTTCTCCATTTGGGGGTGGGGATTTGGGAGGCTGGGTGATTTTGCCGGTTTGCACCCATTTGTCATCTCTTCCCACAACTTCCTCTGCCCCTGCCCTAACTTCACAATGTGGCAAACCCTATCTGGCTTTTTCCTAGCTCTTAAGGTAGACAGATGTTGTATTTAGTTGAAATACAACTAGCTCCAAACATTTAACACTGGAGGGAAACCAAGGAGTTCCGTGATGCTGTGCCTCTTCCAGGATCCTGGCACACTTCCACACCTCCCCAGAGGACTACACTGTGATTTTCACGGCCGGGAGCACAGCTGCTCTTAAACTGGTGGCAGAGGCTTTCCCGTGGGTGCCCCCAGGCCCAGGAAGCAGCGGGAGTCACTTCTGTTACCTCACTGACAGCCACACGTCTGTGGTGGGCATGAGGGAGGTCGTCGCGGCCATGAACATCACTTCCATCCCAGTCAGGCCAGAGGACATGTGGCTGGGGGAAGAACAGGATGCTACCGCTGCCAGCGACCCCGACGGCCAGCCTCTGCATCTCTTCTGCTACCCAGCTCAGAGTAACTTTTCCGGGACCAGGTACCCCCTGTCCTGGATAGAAGAGGTCAAGTCCGGGCGGATGTGCCCCGTGGGCGGGCCTGGGAAGTGGTTCGTGCTGCTGGATGCGGCTGCCTACGTGGGCACCTCGCCTCTGGACCTGTCGGTTCACCGGGCAGACTTTGTCCCCCTCTCCTTCTATAAGATCTTTGGCTTCCCCACTGGCCTGGGCGCCCTGCTGGTGAATAGCCGCTCAGCTCCTCTGCTGAGGAAAACCTACTTTGGAGGAGGCACGGCCGCTGCATACCTTGCAGAAGAAGACTTCTATACCCCCAGAGAGTCGGTGGCTGAAAGGTAACCCGGTGATGGGAGTGGCCGCTGGAGCTCAGCAAGGCTCGGGTCTGGCCTATGCCACCTGTAGGATGGTGCAAGGGAGGCGCTGGGTGGCAGGGCCCGGATCCGGGAGCCAGAGGTCAGCTGGAGCTGCCATAGCGGGCTGTGAACTCTGCCCTGTGTGTGGGCTTCTCCACAGCTGTGGGAGGATGAGGGCCTGCAGGGAAGGGCTGCGAGCAGAAGAGATGAAGGCCTTCCAGGGAGTGAGGAGGATGGGCCCCAGGCCTTTTGCCACAGCGCTGACCTGAGGGGGCAGCAACTGAAGCAGTGATTGAAAAGGATGGTACCATTTGGAACAGGTGTGCATACATGTGGACAGCATAGCTGTATTTCAGCAGCTAGTATCAGCTCAGCTTGGTGTCTAGTCAGCAAGAGGAACCAGTTATATCAGAGGCCACCAGACTCGGGGGCACAGCTAACAGCAGCCTCTGTGAGCCTCCCAGGGGTTACCAAGGAAGTTTGAGGGCTGGCAGCTCCTTGCCTGGGTTTGTTGGTCTATGTGTCATTCTCAGGGTGCAGGGACAGGTGGTGTGGCTCGTGCCCAGGAATCCCCCAGATGCCAGTGGCTGGGGACCGTAAGGTTGAAGGTATGAGAGGGTGAAAATGGCAGCTGACCCAGGGTTCTGCTGGGTCCAACAGTGGGAGATACCATGAGGTGGGGGCCAGGAGCTGGTCACTCTGCTGGTGCCTGAGAAGGCCCCGGGGCCTGTATGGGAAGGTGGCTCAGATGCCCCGCAGACCCAGGTGCAGACTCAAGGGTCCTGCAGGTAGGCGCATGGTCCCGGCAGTAGAGTCATAGTCTAGAGTGTAGGTTCTGGAGCTGGATCGTTGGGGAGTGAATCCTGGCTCCACTGCACACTGTTTGTGGGAATAGGAGCCTGTGACTTGATCTCTGCACCTCATGTTTTTCCTATAAAGTGCGTCTCTAAAAGGATACAGTTCTTTAGAGCTAATATAGGTGAAGCACCAAGGTTGAGTTGGCATCAATAGGCTATGAGGCTACCTGATGTCTCTTTCATTTAGGACTTCTCCAGAGTTGCGCAATTCTAAAACAGGAAAGCTAATGTAAAACCTTTTGAATCCAAGTGTGATAACGTAGCATATAATATAAGCAAGTGAGAAAAGAATGACAGGCACAACATCATGTAAATTAAAGGCAGAACAAAATGACAACCCAAACTTTATTTAGTCAGTAGGGGCACCTGAAGACCTAGAGGAGTGGGGCAGCTCATTACAGGCACGGCATGAGTGGGCTGGGCTGGACTGGACCTCTTGCCTTCAATTTGGGTGAATCGCCTTATAGCAGGTGCTGCACCAGGATTCGCAGAAAGCTGAATGTACTTATTTACCATTAGAAGCTTCATGTTTTTCGTGTGAACCTAGCACTAGAGCTTGAGATTTAATACCGAACTCAAATGTTTCTTGAACATGCATCTGAACTCTGTTCTTAACCTTTTCTGTTTTATAACCCAGTGAGAAACAACCCCTGATGGAAACAAAAAAATCTCCCTTTTCTCCTAAGAGTCTGTTAATTATTGATCAATCAATAATTATTTATTATTGATCAATTAATAACAGAAGCCATTATTGCCTAATCATGTTTAATTTATTAAGGAGTCATTAGTTACTAACTTATTAATGGTCAATTAACTGTCAACCGATTCATTATTACTTCTGTATATCTATTAATTACCATTAGTTTTATAAGGATATTAACATTCCGGTAATGATATTTTGAGCAACTCTTATCCCTAGAGTGTTAAAATACAAAGCACGGTATTTCCATTGAAAACTTCAACTTGCATAAAGACTGCTGTTTGTCACCACCCTTTGTGGGATGCTTGCTGGGAACTCCTCGCTGTGCCCCAGGCTTCCCCCTCACTAATGAAGCAGCCAGAGCCGTTTTATCAAAACCTAGGCCCCATCGCCACTCCTCTCTGCTCAGAGCCCTCCGGCCACTCCTCTCATCCAGGGTGAAGCCCTCCGCCTTGCTGTCTTGCTCCTGGCCTCACTGACCTCCTTGCTGTTCTGGCTCTACCTGCTCAGGGCCTTTGCTGCACCCTCTCCCTGGAACTCTGTCTCCCTCCAAAACTGTTTTCAAAAATGAGCAGTTTCCTTCGCTCCCTTAATTCCACTCGGTTGCTGCTTGAATGATCTCCCTCGGAGAGGACTTCCCCTGACCATCTCATCTAAAGCAGCCGCCAGCCCTCCTGCTTAGGCAACTTCATTGCACTCGTCACCCCCCGGCTTGATGCTTATTTGGCTTCCCAGCATGTTTGCTGTTTGTTACTCCTTGTTTCTGTGCCCTGTGAAGGCAAGGATCCTACCTGTCATGTTAACTGCCGTATCCTTAGCACCTAGAACAGTGCCCGGCATGCAGTACATGGACAGTAAATATTTGATGAGGATTTTGTCTAAATGAATAATTATAAAATGCAAATATAATTATAACGATAATCAGGAAGTTTATTGAGAGCCTTATAATAGCTGTGGTCCTATAGACTTCGGAATCATAGACTCTTGTCAAGAACCTCGTGGCTGCACAATTGATCTGACTGGATTGATGCCCTGTCAGTGGTGCTCTCTTGGGGTCAAGGGCAGCATTTCCAGAACCCACAGCACTTGAGGTTTTGTCAAGTCTGAAGTCTTCCAAGGTGGTGATTGTCTTTCAGGGCCCTTTATCACCACTGCCAGCCCATCCCAAGTAAGCTGCAGACCAGGTCAGGCCCAGAGGCAGCCGGCATGTCTTGGTGTGCATGGCCCTCTGTCTTGAGAAGGAGAGGGGAGAGCAGCGTTGTATAAGGCAGCAGAGGCAAGGTCTCCATGGATTACGGCTAAGGCTAGAGTCAAAGCCCCGTTGTCACATATACAAAATGCACACGGAGGAGTTAGCCGCAGCTTGACCTCGTCGCCCTCACCACCATTACAGATTTGAAGATGGTACCATCTCCTTCCTTGACGTGATAGCGCTAAAACATGGATTCGATGTCTTAGAGCGCCTCACAGGTCAGTGAACCTCTTTATCTGTGTGGAATTTGCTTCCTGTTGCCTGTGTCCTCGAGGGAGCCCTGGCCTGGGTGGGATTCAGATAAGGAGAGAGTCTGTGCAGGTGAGCGGCACATGGCAGCTCTGCACCGATGCAGATGAAGCTGATTCTAAAGAACTTCCAGAAATGACTTCTGAGGCAAGAGCAAGAAACTGGACCTTTTTTTTTGGTCGGTTAAAAGAACATTTTAACAAGTGATAGACATTCCAAATCCAGAGCTTAATAACCTCACAGACGCAGAGGAGCCCTCCTTGGTCCCTGCACTGGGAATGCTTACAGATCCTGAGGCCTTATTTAGCTCTTACCTTGCTGGGTCTTCCCACAGGGGAGTTTTATGATGAGCCCACTTTGACCACGAAGGAGCTTATGCTCAGAGACGTTGAATGCCTTCCCCAGGACCAGGGAGCTGGAACCTGGGAGCGCTAGGGTTTAAACCCAGGCAATGCTAAGGTCTAACCCTGAGCCCCCAAACACTGTCTCTTCTGCTGGCCTTTGCAATGATACATGTTTTCTTTCCTGACAAGTGCTTGGGGTGTGTGAGCAGGTGGGGGACATTCCCCACAGGCTAACACACAGATGGATGCCACTTCCCATCTTATGGGGCTTGGCACAAGGCACAAGGCTGGAAGAACCTCTGTCTGGTGAGCCATGACTCCTCACTCCTGCTGCGCTCTGGACGCTCCTGTCAGAGGCTAAGCTTCTAGAACTGCTTGTACCGTCCACATGGGTATGGGGTCATGGTGAACCAGGGACGCGGCTTAGCAGTTAGGCAGCCCTCTCTCTCTCTCTCTCTCTCTCTCTCTCTCTGTCTCTCTCATCATAATAAGAGGACCCTTAGGTCCTCAGCCTAAGCCTATAACTGCGGGCAGACAGAATTCATAGGAGGGCTGTCGTGACAGTAATGCAGGGAGGTGAGTGGGCATCATCCAGACAAAGGGGAGATAATCAAGATAGACATTGAGAAATGAGCACTTTCTCAAGGACAGATACTAGCAAGGTATCCAAACCACAAGTGAGAGGGTCTGACACAGCCAGGGCCACCTCTGAAGGCAGACTGACAATATCAGCCCCACAGTAAGGCAAACCCTGATTTTTCCTACTTAGTTAGGCTCTTTTTTAGAAAAAATTGTGGTGAAATCTATATAACATAAAATGTACCAGTTTAGCCCTTTTAAAATATTCAATTCAGTGGCATTAAGTATATTCACATCGTTGAGCAACCATCGCCACTATCCTTCTCCAGGACTTTCATCATCCCAAACTGAAGAAACAGTAACTCCCCATTTCCCCTCCCCCAGCCCCTAGTAACCTTATGTAAGAGGAATAATACAATATTTGTCCTTTTGTGTCTGGCTTATTTCACTTCGCATAATGTTTTCAGGGTTCATCCATGTTATAGTAAGTATCCTTAACTGCTTTGTATAATATTAAAATGATTTAGGGAACTTCCCTGGCACTCCAGTGGTTGGGACACCGAGCTGCCACTGCAGGGGACGCAGGTTCGATCCCTGGTGGGGGAACTAGGATCCTGCATGCTGTGAGGTGTGGCCAAGAAACTAAAAAAAAAAAAAAAAAAAAAAAAAAGATTTAAAAATTAACGTAAACAAACAGTAACAGCAAAAAAGAGATACATTTAAAGACAAAATTGTACATTTTTGCAATCTGTTACCAAAGGGTCTAAATTATCTGAATGCTTAAGTAACATTTTTTTTTTTTAAAGGAAGATGACTTCCCATTTATTGGCTGCTATAGTCTTTCAGTGATATAAGCAGTTATACGCATGGGGTAAAATAATGTTGGGCCATTGTAAATTGAGGTTAAGTAACCATTTCATCTCTTCTCCATGGTCTAGACATTGCTTCCATGTCTAAATGTCCTGTGTAAGCAGGATTTCATCAAGGCACTTAGAGTGGATTTCTGCTTGGACTTATTAAAGCATTGATTTAAGAATTTCACTGTTTTAAATAGCACTGAGGCTCATACCTCTGCGTCAGTCATCTTACGTGGGGCAAATGATTTCACGTGTGACGAGGTGGAGCTCTTTGTGTAGTGAAGAGTTTTGGAGTCGGAATCTGTGGCTCCGGGTGAGGGCGCTGTAGAAACAGCCCTTTCCATACACCTCAAAAACTACGTACCAGCACGGGCTCCCGGGAACAGCTTGCTATTGCCGAGTTTGCAAGATCTCTTCTTGTTATTCCTAATACTCTTGCAGTTAATGCTGCCCAAGACTCCACAGATCTGATTGCAAAATTAAGAGCTTTTCATGATGAGGCTCAAGTTAACCCAGAACGCAAAAATCTAAAATGGATTGGTCTTGACTTGGTCAATGGTAAACCCCAAGACAACAAACAAGCAGGGGGGTTTGAACCAACCATAGTTAAAGTTAAGAGTTTGAAAGTTGCAGCTGAAGCTGCAATCACCATTCTTCAAATTAATGATCTTATCAAGTTATACCCAGAAAGCAAAGACAATAAGCATGGAGGTTATGAAGATGCTGTTCACTCTGGAGCCCTTGAGGACTGATCTGATTTCTTTGATTTAGGACAACGTTAGATGCAGTTTTCTTGTACCTCGAGTATTACACATTAAAGTGCAAAAAGCTGGGAAAAAAAAAAGGAAGATGACAACAACAATTCCTATGGAAAAATTCCACAGAAGCAGCAGTGGTAAACTGTCGTTCGGTACCAATGACTTAATCATTTATCACGTGGGCAGTACCATGAACTATTTACAAGTATTTAAAATCATTAATATGAGGTCCAAGTTTGCCAGTTATAATGATCTCATTTTCTTAAAAATGAGATAGTGAATTTTACATGGAGTTCATGATCCCCTTTTGTTTTCATAACTGTTTTGAGGTGGAATGGAGAACATCAGGCAGCACACCTTTACCCTGGCTCGGTACACCTACGCCGCCCTGTCCACCCTTCGGTACCCCAACGGAACCCCTGTCGTGCAGATTTATAGCGACTCTGAGTTCAGCAGCCCAGAGGTTCAGGGTCCGGTCATCAGCTTCAACGTGCTCGATGACAATGGGAACATCATTGGTTACTCCCAGGTGGGTTTTCTTTTCATCTTGCTGACCTGTTCACAACAGAATCACTCTTGTCTGGAATTCTGAAGCCTTTCTGAGACCTGAAATTTGCAGTCAAGGCCTCTGGGCCCTTGTAATAGCCATGATGAATCCTGTGCACTGTTGGAGAGGCCACTGGTCCTTCCTTAGAGGCTCTTTACTCTTGTTCTAACAAGCACAGCTATTTAGTTGTTCAGCCCTCTTTATTTAGCTACAGGTGATCAATTTCAAATGGAAAGAGAGAGGTCGAGTCTCTGATGGCAGTGAGAGGGGACAGCTGAAGCTTGCCAGCAAGGGAAGACACCCTAAGGTAGTGTAGACAGAACAGCCTGTCTGATGTCATTTCATGTACAAACAGCTTGGTAGCCCCACTGATACATCAGACCATATCATAGTGTTACACAAAATTCTGGGCCTCTTACCACCTTTTGTTTGCATGTTGCTTGGAACTCATAACTCTTTTTTTATTTAATGAAGTAGGAATGATGTCCTTAGTAGCACAAAAGCCCTTATGTCTGCCATAGTTCATCCATATTATGAGTTCAAAGGATTTGGTAGATTGGTTATAAAGTATTTTCTGTAGATATACCCTTTGTATGTATTTTCCCATGAAAACAATTCAGGTTTGGGAACTGCTTGGATCCTTACCACAGCTGAGTAAGCTGGTCACTGCCCAGTACATTAAGAAATCTAGAGTCACACTGAGCACTCAGACATGGCCCTAGGTGGTCAGCAGATGGGCTGTCACACACGGGGCATGGGGAGCTCAAGGCCCTTCTCAGAGCCCAGGTTTCTAGAACTGCCATGAGGAGCAGATTTGATCATCACATAAGTTTGGAAGATAGTGCTCGTCTTCCCTTGAAAGCCACTATCTCCACACACCTTTGTCAAACCCAGAATTTCTCAAACAAAATCCATTTCTCAAGGAATCCTGTCCCCACTTCTGAATAGCCATAAACTCACTGAGGAACCAACTTGAGAAATATTCTCTGGGGGAAATGTTGGTTCTCACTGGTGTCCACGGGCCAACACTCTACAACCATAAGCTGTCCCTTGGGTGAGTTGACTGTGAAGACCCCAGCCCACACTGCCCCTCACTTACACAGCCCAGCACCACTCAGAAGCGGGTGATTGTAAATGCTTCTGAGGGATGGTGGAAAATGCATCGGGGCCAAAGCTTTGCCTTCTCAAATATGTTGTTCTAGGTTATTGGTACAATAAGTTTCGTTCTCAAACCTAAAATAAGTGTATGTTTTCAGGGGTGTGGAGGAGGGCAGACAAGCGACCATGAAGTGTGCTGTGGCAGGCATGTTACCAAACTCAGGTTGGGTTGCTCACCACTCAAAAGCTTATAATCGAGGGGCAAGTGTCAGTAGAAAGGAAAGGTGCTTTATTCAGAAAAACTGGCAATCTGGGGAGAAAGTGGACTCATGTCTGGAGACCAACTCCGAAGATTCTGCTCAGCCATGACAATTTTTAAAGGGAAAAAGGGGAAAGAGTCTCAGTTAATCATTAAGGTAGGAGATCAGATTGTCATCATCTTTCCATTGTGTGCAGACCCACTGACTTCTGATCTTCGTTTGGTACTGTCTTGTCCTCATGGTCCACCTGCAATTGGATGTTCTCTTGCCCCTGTTATCCGCCTGCAAATTTGCTAACAGGGAAGCTGTTATTCTTTAACTACTTAATTAGAGAGTCAGTCATTCTTTAACTACTTAATTCTTCATTCTTACTCCTTTTAATCCAGGAAAGGAATCCTGGTTAAGCAAGGCACTGTGTACATTCAGTAGAGCAGAAGTCCGGAGTTAGGTTAAATGTTACCTAGTGATCTCATTTTTACAATTAAGGTCTGTCTGAGGAAAACAGAAATGAACAAACAGAAAAGGGGCAAAAGAGCTGCTTACAAATCCCCACTATCAGACATCATTACATTTCTATGGGAATAGGAGTGAAGGTCCATCTTCTGTAACTGCTTCATGCTGAGAGAAGGTGTCGAGATCTTAGAGTGAAAGACGTCGACATGGGTCTGTAGCATCTCTTTGTTGACAGTTTTAGTTGCCCGCTCACATATATGGGCAGAGCAAGCTACAGTTATTCCTATGCCCACAAAGATATAGATTATTACAAGCAATGGCATTAATCCCATTCTTTCATCAGACACAGAGTCTGTGACTCTCTTGCCCTAATCATTAACTGCTCAAGCCTTTTCTTTTGTGACTCTGGGAGGCCTGGGAGACTTCAGCTTTTCTACAAATAAGAGGCAGCCTTTGTACTTGGCGGGGGGTGGTGGGCCTACAGGGTTCTGCTTGGACCAAGCAGCGGTGAAAGAACCCCCCCCCCATTTGCCAGAGAAGCCTCAAAAGGAAGACTCCCCCTCCCCCTCAGGGAGCCTATCTGGGTGCCTGGCTGACTTCACCAGGACCTTCATTCTCCAAGGCATCGCACAGGATGGGTTTCTCCCTCTGTGCCTTTGTAGAGGAAGCTCATCCTATGAGTGGAGGCCGAGGCTGAGGCATGGCCAGCTGTGCCGGCCCGGGAGAATCTTGGGTTTTCCTGGGCTCCTTCACATGTGGGAATTCCACAGGGATTTGGGGGGCCTTCGGAAAGATCAGATGGCATCATGGCTGGGTCTGGCTGTCTCTTTTTCAAGGGATGCGTGAAAGAATTGAGCCTTCTGTGAGAAGATTTCGGGTTCTTGTTTTTGACATCCAAATCTCCGATTTGCATTCTCCCCTCTGTTGGAAGTCAGTCTACCCAGTGGTTAAGAGGGTGGGTTAAGATTTGGACTGCCTCTTGCTGGCTCTGGGAGCTTGGGTGAGTTAATGTAAGCTCCCCAAGTCTCCGTGAAATGGGGGTAACAATCTTCCCTGCTGATAGGTTGTCACAAGGATTAAATGAGTTACAATACACAGCCCCTTAGCACTGAGCTGGTATGAAGCAAGTGCTCTATTGCACTGTGGTCAGGCCGGTTTCTCACCCTCCCTGGATGCAGCGCTCATCCTGCCCCAGCAGCCAACTCCTTCACCTGGCTGGGCACTGGCCGAGCCTGTGTGGGATTCCAAACGTCTCAGGGTGAGAGGAGATGAAGTTGTGATGAGAAATTAGTATGAAGGGTAAGCGTGGCTGAAACAGCCTCTTCCACCCACATGCTCTTCTAGGTGGGGTCCCTGTCTCTTCCCCTTAGAATCTTGGCAGGTCTATGACTCACTCATAACCAACAGAATGCTACAGAAGGTGACACTGCTTGGCTTTGGAGGCTGGGTCAGAAAAGGCCCCGCAGCATCAGCACTGCTCCCCGGGGCATTCACTTTTGGAGCCTCGAGTTACTGTGTAAGGAGTTTTACACTGAGCGGCCATGCTGTGAGGAAGCCAAAAGCAGGCATGATGGTGACTGTCTGCTTTGACCCCTTCTGGCTTGGAGGCCAGACGCATACATGAGAAGCTGAGTCTCCAGGTGATTCCAGCCCCAGACGTCGTGTCGCTTCCAGCCTTCTAGTCTTCCCAGCTCAGACAAGCCAGCTCCTCTGGGGTTTTTCTGAATTCCTGACCCCCCTGTAGCCGTGAGCACAATAAAATGGTTATTGTTTTAGGCCGCCAGGTTTGGGTGGCTTGTTTTGTGGCTGTGGTAGCTGGAATAGTGGATACGGGGTGGGTGGGGGAGACTTCTCATTCAGCTTAGCTGGAGTTGGGGTCGGGGAGCGAGGGGCTTTCCTAGGGGCTGCCCCTTGAATGGAGACCACCTGATCCTGGAGGTGGAGTAGGCCAGACCCAGTGGTGCCACCAGATCTCACCTCAGAGAGCAGGGAACTCCTGGATTTCACCAGCAGAGGTGGCTTCTTTTCACTCTGACCATCCAGGGGAGACGGCTAAAGGGAAGACAGTGTAGTCCCCATAAGGGTGTGTGGGAGGTAAGACCGCTGCGCTTGCCTAGCAGGGAGGCCAGGCTGACCACCTGGTGACCTGTGTCTGTGTCCCCCACATGTACTTCCCAGGGAGAAAAGTTTCAAAGGCTTCTCTGACTGGGCAAGATGTGTATGTTTCCTTGAATGCATTTAGGGCACTCCCCCAAGTTTAACCTGAGTCACCAGGGCTGAGGACCCTCACTGGGCCCCCAGGCCCTTGGGAGAATGGAGCGCTGGACCCACAAACAGAAGAGCTGGGATAAACATCCCTCGTGCCAGCTCACCTTTGAGCCTTGTGACTACGAATCACCCGTCTAGCTTCCAGGGGACAGGAAAGAGCCTTGGAACTTCTGGATTGAGCAGCAGTTAGTTCTGTGATTCAACCCAAAGTCTGAAACATTATGAAAGCAGATCGATAACACACAGTGTCAACACAGTAATGTTTGTAGCCTGGGCTGGGAGCTGAGGCAGAGCTGCTCTGACTGGTAGCTCTGCTAAGTCCTGCTCCGGGAATCTACCCAGAAGCAGAGGATGCCAAGGAGCTGCCCCACGTCCCAGCGGCCCTCAGAGTTTATTTTTGTGAATCTCCCTTGAAACATGTGGGCTCTTTTTTCAAAGATTAATTTACTAAAAATATTTTTTAACAATTGAGATAGAACTGATGTATAGCATTGTATTAGTTTTAGGTGTACAGTGCAGTGATTTGATATATATGTATATTGCGAAATGATTACTACAGGTTTAGTTAACACCCATCACCACACGTAGTTACAAATGTTTTTTCTTGTGATGACAGCTTTCAGGACTTACTCTCTCAGCAACTTTTTTTTTTTTTTTTTTGCGTTACGGGGGCCTCTCACTGTTGTGGCCTCTCCCGCTGCGGAGCACAGGCTCTGGACGCGCAGGCTCAGTGGCCATGGCTCACAGGCCCAACCGCTCCGCGGCATGTGGGATCTTCCCGGACCGGGGCACGAACCCGTGTCCCCTGCATCGGCAGGCGGACTCTCAACCACTGCGCCACCAGGGAAGCCCTCTCAGCACCTTTTACATGCGCCATGCACTGTTGTTAACTATAGTCACCATGCGGTACAGTACATCCCCAGGACTTATTTTTCTTAGAAGTTTGTATCTTTTGACCACCTTCACGACCCCCATCCCTTGCCTCTGGCAGTCACCAGTCTGCTCTCAGTATCTATGAATTTTGATTTGATTCCACATGTAGGTGAGATCATACAGTATTTGTCTTTGTCTGACTCATTTCTTAGCAGTTTTCATTATGACTTAGCATATTTCATTATGACTTAGCATAATGGCCTCAAGGTCCATCCACGTTGTCACAGATGGCAGGATTTCCTTTTTTATAGCTGAATAATAATATTTGTAAATCACATATTTTTTATCCATTCATCCTTTGATGGATACTTAAGTTGTTTCCATTTCTTGGCTAGTGCAAATGCTGCAATGAACATGGGGGTGCAGATATCCTTTCAAGACAGTGATTTCATTTCCTTCGGATAAATACCCAGAGGTAGAATTGCTGGATCAAAGTTCCAGCAATTCGTTCTATTTTACATTTTTTAAGGAACCTCCATACTGTTTTCCATAGTTCCTCACCAGTTTACATTCCCACCAGCAGTGCACGAGGATTCCCTTTTTTCCACATTCTCTCCACCTCCTGTTACGTGTTGTCTTTCTGATAATAGCTGTTCTAACAGGTGTGATATTAGATGCTCGCTATTAGATATTTGAGAGCTGATGTCATTGCGGTTTTGATTTACATTTTCCTAACAATTAGTGATGTTGAGTACCTTTTCATGTACCTGTTGGGCATTTGTGTGTCTTCTTTGGAAAAATGTCTGCTCATTTAAGAAATCAGATTGTTTGTTTTACATGTGAGCTCTTCACTTGGAGTTTGGTGTGAATTTGATATCTTTCACTTTTCTCAGACCTATGTTTATAACCCAACTGGATAAGATTTAATTATCAGTAACATTTTATAAAATGTATTTAGTAAACCCATGATAGATCATGGCCCCTTAGAGCAAAATTCCAAGCTCATATTTTCATTTTACTGTTAAGAAAGAGAGGTCCAAGTGTGGATCTGAAACTCCTTCCCAGGCAATCAGAGTACAACTGGACACTCCTAACACTGGTTCCATGTAATATATTAAACCCACAGGTGGATAAAATGGCCAGTCTTCACAACATCCACGTGCGAACCGGCTGCTTCTGTAACACTGGGGCCTGCCAGAGACACCTGGGGATAAGTGATGAGGTGGTCAAGAAGCATCTTCAGGTTGGTACTGGATCGTGCGGTCCAAACGCTGGCCAGCAAACCCCAATGGCGGTGCCTCTAACTTCATTAGAGGCTGGTCGTGTGTCTGGGGTCAGGGCTGGATCTGCGAGCTCATTTCTCTGAGCCCACCCTGTGAATGTGTAAAGAAAAAGGGTCAACAAAAATAGAAAACACTTCAAGATACTATGTCTCTGGCAGTCATTTTTTAGTTTGAGGACAAACATTTCGAGGCAGAAGAGGGTTTTTTTTTTTTTTTTTCCCCCCAGAAGAGGGCTTTTAACAGGGGTCAAGCAAATGTGAAAATGTGCTCGTACATGCAGATGGCCCTTAGCTAGTTCAGTCCTGCCAGAGTGAGCTCTCCAAGCAGGAGGTAGCTCATGTCTGGGTTGGGTGAGGAGAGGAACCCTTCTACGGGGCATTCTGCATTTCTCAGGTCCCCTCTCTTCCTGCCGCTCCTCTGGGCTGAGGTTTGTCATTTCAAGGTACAGCCTGTTTTGAACCATTTCATAAGAATGGTTTGAGTGGCAAAGAGCCCTTATTTATATCAGAATAGTTTCTAACTTAAGTTTCTTTTGGTTGCCACTAAATATTGAATATGTTAAATGCCAACCAACTGTGAACAATGTTTTATTTAAAAAGGAGGGGGGAACTCCCCAGGTGGTCCAATGGTAAAGAATCCACCTTACAATGCAGGGGACGCAGGTTCGATCCCTGGTCAGGAAACTAAGATCCCACACGCTGCGGGGCAACTAAGCCCGCACGCCACAACTACTGAGCTCGTGCGCCTCAGCTAGAGCCCACGTGCTGCAAACTACAGAGCCCACGTGCTCAGGAGCCAACACGCAACAACTAGAGAGAGAAAACCCGCATGCCACAACTAGAGAGAAGCCCACGCGCCACAATGAAAGGTCCTGCATGCCTCAGTGAAGATCCTGCGTGCCACAACTAAGGCCTGATGCAGCCAAAAAAACCCCAAAAAAGATAAATCTTAAAAAAAAAAAAGAGAGAGAGAGAGAGAAGGGGGAATTCCCTGGCGGTCCAGTGGTTAAGACTCGGTGCTTCCACTGCACGGGGTGTGGGTTTGATGCCTGGTCGGGGAACTAAGATCCCTCACACCACATGGTGTGGTTAAAAAATAATAATAAAATAAAATAAATAGAAAGAGAGAGAAGGAGTCTTATAACAGAAACGAATGCAGTTCCTGATGTAATATTGATCCCGTGGAATGCCGTGGCCTCATCTCCTTGGGTGACTGACTTGGGTTCAGCTCTGGGGGAGGTAGGCAGCTGGAGCAGCGACCAACACCAGGATGCCAGGCTTGGAGAGGCTTGGGGACGTCTTGCCTTTCTTTCACCACCTCCCGACCGGGCACTCATGCTGCCTTTGGCTTTCATCCTGGCCTTGGGCCGGTTATTCATAGGGGCAGCACCTCTGTCTTGCCCTCTTGTCAAAGGGCAGCTGTCAGGGATGCAGACCTCCCTTTGGTTCTGAGAGAGGCTAAAAGGCATGGCCAGCAGGTGGTCCTCTCACTTAAGCCCTAGGTAGACCAAGGAGCTGACCCATCTGTGCTTCTGAAACTTTGGTCTG
Organism: Aethalodelphis obliquidens; assembly: GCF_003676395.1. NCBI lineage: Eukaryota > Metazoa > Chordata > Mammalia > Artiodactyla > Delphinidae > Aethalodelphis > Aethalodelphis obliquidens. The sequence goes on from NW_020837976.1 coordinate 13,815,947, forward strand.
TCTTTTGATACCTCTGTGGGTGAGCACTGTGTGCGTGTTTCTGGTAAATGCTTTCCATGAATGATTTCTTTTAAACTTAAAAAAACAAATTTATTTATTTATTTTTATTGAAGTATAGTTGATTTACAATGTTGTATCTTTTAGACTTTTTAGTGGCCCCCTGAGATTTGTATAGATCCCAATTCACAGTTAAGCAAAGAGTGACGTCCAGAGAGTGAGTCTCTGTGCTTCTGGACCTATGCCTCAGGCACACGGCTCCTATTAGTGTTGCAGTTCTTTTTTCCTGGGTTAAGTTTATATTATAAAATTAACAAAACTTGTTTTACAAAATGGTTTCCACTTTATCCATGAGGAATGAGTCACTCTGGCCGACTTATTTCTTTATTCTAGGCTGGTCATGTCTGCGGTGACGATGTGGACCTCATAGATGGGCAGCCGACGGGATCTGTGAGGATTTCGTTTGGATACATGTCTACGCTTGAGGACGCCCAGGCCTTTCTCAGGTTCATCATAGCAACCCGACTGCGCCCGTCTCATGGCCAGCCTCTCCCTCTGGCCACGCCTGGGGAGGCTGGAGCCCTGGCAGCAGAGAGCGAAGCTCAGAAAGCCGTGCCTGCCACCAGGGCCAGACGTAGTCCCTCACCTCAGGAAGATGCTTCCCCAGACCCCAGGGTTTGGGACAACGCACCCACCACTGTGGATGCTGTGAGTTTGCGCCCACCTCTGCTGGAGACCACCAGAACCCAGCAGACCCCTCCAGAGAAAGCTGCAGGCATGCTGGATGGGGGCCTTGGGTCACACATCGTCACCAACCTTTTCCTCTACCCAATCAAATCCTGTGCCGCATTTGAGGTAAGGGTTTTAGTGGCAGCTAAAGAGATTGCTTCTTTTTTGTTTACTTTATGATGTTGTTTGATAAAGCAAAGGAAGAAGTTCAGGAAGTGAAGGAAAGCGTGCAGAAAATCAAAATCATAGTAGCCACTCTCATTCTGCCTTTCTTGGTTCAGGCTGACTTTTGACCGTGGCTCTGCTTAGGGGGACCCCTGAGAGGATCCTGTTTCTGGGTGTGACCACCTAGTTACTGTTGATAGTTAAGGATGTAACTTTCACTGAATGTGTGTGTGCTGGCTCCCTGCTGAAGCATCGTACGTGCTTTGTTTCATTTGATCCTCAAAACAATATTATGAGGTGCTGGGTAGTATCACCCCCATTTTATAGATATGGAGCCTGGGGGCTACTGAGGTTAAGCACTTTGCCCAGGTCATGACCCCCTAATAAATGATAGAGCAAGGATTTGAATCCAGGTCTGCTGACTCCCTGGGTCCCTGCTCTCATGCGTCTGTTCCGCTCAGCTCTCCCCGTGAAGGTGAACTACATAATGTCTGTAAACGTGCTGGCCTGGTAGTCACCGGAGCTGGGAGCTAGAGACCAAGTCCCAGGGACACACATAGATCATAGAAAGACAGCCTCATAGAAAGTTCCCAGCCTCCTGAGCCTCTGGGATGACAGGCTCCCTGGCTCCTGGTCGGACATACCATGGTCAAGGCTGTTTGTCACCTGCATTTCGGGCTGGTCACACAGGAGCCTGTCCTCCAATCTGAGACCATAAATAAGTAAGTTCACCTCCACTCCTGAATGGAGGCAAGTGAGGAGTAACAGGACTCTATTTTCACAGATGAGTCATGTCCCATAGAAGAGCCGCATTGCACAGATAGCATAGCAGGAATTAGTGTTCCATTTTACAGACAAGGACACTGAAACTCAGTAGGTTTCCTTTTTTGCTAAAGGTCTTCTATCCATCTGCTCTTTCAGAAACTATACACTGAACACCTGCTACCTGCTGGGCCCTGGGCCTGCACTTGCTGTGCAGTGATGAGCAAAATGGAAACGGTTCCTTCTCTCAGGGTGTGAAGTATCTCAGAAGGGAAGCAGACACTTTATGACACACACACACACATATCTATGTATCTATGTATCTGTCATCTATCCATCCATCTCCATCATCTATCCATAGGCCATGATTTCATACTAATACCTCCAATTCCAACCCAACACCATAACGTTTATTAGGCCGTCCCCCTTTCTGCACTTGTAGATCCTGTGAGAACCCTGGCTCCCACTGTCCTCAATGAATACTTATTTGCCCAACTCCTTCCATAACCCAAAGCCCAGCCGCACCAGCTGAAAGCTCACCCCTCACATGCCAACACAGACACACTGGCTGAAAACTTGGCCCAGACAAAGAAGAAGAAGGAGGGAGGAAGCCAGTAAATGATAGACATGTTCCAACAGGTGGGTGTGAAGAACTGTGAAGGTCTGAGAAACAGCCTGGCACAGTTTCATGGATGCTGACAGAAGACATGAGATTCCTGGGTCAGAGATAAAGGACTTACTCACAACCCAGCATGCAGCATGAGCTTCATGGTGTGTTGCTTCTCTGTGCCCCAGGTCCCAAGACAGGGTCCAGAGGGGCCCAGGTGGATGCCGTGCTCATGTTCAGAAACCTCTAACTCAGGAAACCTGACTCTTTCATAATAGGATGCCAGCCAACCTGTGTAGTCTTCGATCAGGGAGAAGCCATTACCTTTATAATATCGGACTGTGGGCAAACCTGCCCCCTGCTCCAGAGGGTTGTAGAGCTGTTCACTACACAAACATCCTTGAAAAGGTAGTCTGGATCAAAAGGACAGTTAGTGCTTCTGCTTGTTGAAACAGACATGCAGAAATGAGAAATCCATGGAGAAATGCCTCCCAATAACAGACTGTCTTCTAAAAAGTTATTTACAATTCAAAACATGTTCTCCTATAGAAATAACGATTTAATGGTGGTTTCTGGGCCTAGCTACAATTATATAGACTATAGTATTGCTGAACTTGAGTGCTGTACTAGCAGAAGCAGCCGTAGTCTATGGGGAGAGGTCTGACGCACAAGACAAGTGAAGGGCAGAGGTAAAGGGATTAACATCTGTGGATCATCTGACATATTTCAGTTGCTTTACATTTTATATTTTGTTTTAGTTTTCACTCAGTCCTATGAGAAATGATAATAACGTCCATTTTACACATGACAAAGCCAAGGCTCAGGAAGGTTAGTTGTCCAAAGCTAATAACTAGCTGACGTGAGATTTAAGCCCAGGTTTGTCAGTCCTCCAAGTACCCTCCCCACTCCCACCCCACTGCACCACGTTTCTGCGTCTTGGATACAGGGCTTACCTTGCTTGATTTCAGTTTGCCCTGACACTGTTTCTTCTTGAGTTCTTCTTGAGTTTCTTCTTGAGTTTCTTCTTGAGTTCCCTCCCGCTGGGGCCCGCAGCTCCTCTCCTTCACTTCCCCTGATGCCTCAGTCTTCCCTCAGGTCCTTCCCAGCAGAACCCTCCCCAAAGTGCCCCTAGATTAAAAATTGCTTTGCTTTCTTCATTACCCCCAATTGAAGTTTTCAGATTCCTTTGAGAAGTTGATTTGAGTGCTCAGAGGAAAATGACAGGATGAAATTCATTCACAATTAGTGTGCGAATGTTGGTCTCTTAATCGTAATACTATTTCAAAAGCATTGCTTCACCTACACCCTTCTTTAACAGACAGCTGGCTCCAGAAGAGCCCTCACGGGTGGAACTACTGCACCTGCCGCGCTGTAAGCAACTTGTGTAACTTGTGGACAAAACTCCTGCGAAGACCTCGTCCCATGTTTTTGAAATTTCATTAGGTTTCACCTAATGTTCTTTTTCTGTTCCAGATCCCATCCAGGACACCTTATGACATTTAGTCCTTGTGTCTCCCTAGGCTCCTCTGGGCTGTACCAGTCTCTCAGACTTTCCTTGTTTTTATAACCTTGATAGTTTTGAGGAGTATCCGTCAGGTATATTTTAGAATATCCATCAGTAGGGCTTCCCTGGTGGCGCAGTGGTTGAGAGTCTGCCTGCCGATGCGGGGGATGTGGGTTCATGCCCCGGTCCGGGGAGATCCCACATGCCGCGGAGCGGCTGGGCCCGTGAGCCGTGGCTGCTGGGCCTGCGCATCCGGAGCCTGTGCTCCGCAACGGGAGAGGCCACAGCAGTGAGAGGCCCGTGTAGCGAATAAAAAAAAAAAAAAGAATATCCATCAGTTTGGGTTTGTCTGATGTCTTTCTGAATATTAGACTGGGGTTATGGTTTGTTTTGGAAGTAGGACCACAGAAGTAAAGGGCTATTCTCATCATGTCATATTAGGGTACTGTCAGCATGACTTACCACTATTGACATGAACCTGGGGCACCTGGTATTTGCCAGGTTTCTTCACTGTAAAATTTCCCCTCCACTCTGTTCCCATACTGTTCTCTTTGGAAGCAAGTCACTAAGTGTAGCCCACACTTAAGGGGTAGGGAGTTATAGGGAGTTACGCTCCCCCTTCTTGAGGAGGGAACAATTACATCAATTATTTAGGATTCTTCTGTATGAGGGATTTGACTTTTTCTATTTATTTATTTGGACTCATGGGTATTTATTTTATACTTTGGATTATAATTCAGTACTACATTATTATTATTATTACTATTCAGTATTTTCCAGTTTTGGCCATTGGGCATGCTTTCAGTTGACTCCTGCATCCCTTTGACATACCTCCATCAGTTTGTTTTTTGAGCACTTCCTTACTTTTCTAGCACTACAGGGTGCTCCTGGCTCATCTTGTATATTCCATGACCCAGCCCTGGAATAAACCATTTCTCCAAAGAGTCCTGGTTCTTTCTATTGGAGAATGGTATTAAATGCAAGATCTGGGCACTGGGCATAATTTGTATTTTAATTTTGTAGAAATATGAAGAATTGAGGAAAACTTACACACTTAAAGTGGATCAACTCAGGGACCATTCCAGTGTAGCCACAATTTGTGCAATAAGTCTGTAGTACAAGGATATATGCCTGTTCAGGCATCCACCACTGTGGAAGGACACACAGAAAGCAGGTGGAGGCCTGTGGGGAGGGGAGTGGGACACAGGCTGGGGAGGGGAGTGGGACATAGGCTGGGGCGGAGACCTACTTTTCAAGTACACTCTTGTGCTCCCAGAATGTTGTACTGTGCACATGCATTACCTACTTAAAAAGCAGGTTGAAGTGGAGAAGGGTGCAAACTGGATCTGGAGGGTGAATGGAAGGTATCTCAACCCCAAAGTCTCCTTTGCACTGTCTTCTTTGTTTTACTTCCTTCTCTTCATCCCTTTTTTCCTTCAGGAGTCTGTGCTGAATTTCTGAAGTCCTCTGCTTCAGTACAGCCGCTGTGCCATAAATGCGAAGATGATTTTTGAGGAGCCCTGGCTTAAAATACATTGACCTTTTTGTTTAGGTGACCAGGTGGCCTCTAGGAAATCAAGGGTTGCTGTACGACCGGAGCTGGATGGTTGTGAATCACAACGGTGTTTGCCTGAGTCAGAAGCAGGAACCCCGGCTCTGCCTGATCCAGCCCTTCATTGACCTGCAGCGAAGGATCATGGTCATCAAAGCCCAAGGTCTGAAAACTGGGTTCAGTTTTACAAAGCAGCTGTCAAGAGTAGCTTTTTTTCTCATAGGAAAGTAAAGTCATGGCTCTTCCTTTACCAAATATTAAAATAATCCAAAAGGAAGCGAAATGATGTCTAGAAGAGACAACGGAAAGTTTGTTCCTTTTGCATTTTTGGAATTTCTTTGGGGGCAGATTTTTGGGAAGAGGTGAAAATCTGACGGTCCAATCAGAAAGTAAAGAGATATAGATATTGAAATTATATGTTGTCCTTTAACTTACATTCCTTTTAATTCCTTCACTCATCATATGTTCTGCAAGCTTTGATTCTTCCTTGTGGATTTTTTTTTTTTTTTGGCGGCACGGCTTGCGGGGTCTTAGTTCCCAGACCAGGATCGAACCTGGGTCCTCAGCGGTGAAAGCGTGGAGTCCTAACCACTGGACTGCCAGGGAACTCCCCCTTGTGGATTTTTATTATGAACTAACACATATAAATTCATAGGCCATCTCTGTCCAGTGGACCCTTATGTGATGATGGAAATGTTCAACATCTACATTGTCCAGTTTGGTAGCCACCAATTAGATGTGGCTACTGAGTGCATGAAATGTGACTAGCAGGACACTGGAACTACATTTTAATTTTATGTGATTCTAATTAATTTAAATTACCAAATGTGGCTAGTGGCTACAGTGTTGGACAGCACAAGTATAGAGAATACTATAATACGTACTTACAGCATCCAGTTTTAACAAACCTTCACATTTGACCACATTTGCCTCAATTTCTCCTCCTCCTCTCCCTGCTCCTTCCCACTTCTCTTACCTCCTACTACCCTCCTCCTTCCTCCCTTCTCTGCTACCTCTTCTTCCTCCTCCTTCTTTTAATACTTAAAAACATTACAGATATAGCTGAAATTCCCTATGTACTTCTCCTTGGTCTCATTCTTTCTCCTTCCACACCCCACCTACCATTTATAGAATATTCCAATTTCCCTCCTAACTTATAGCTGTACTTTTGTGATATATCCCATTTCCATATATTCAATGATTATGTTTCTTGGCTGTAGGTGTTCTATTCTGTTCCAGTGGTTTATTTTTTCTTGAACCAATAAGCCAATGTTAATAACTATAGAATGAATTTTGATATCTGGTAGGGCATGTCCTCCTACCTCATGCTTCCAGATTGTCTTGGCTATTCTTGGCCTTTTGTTCCCTCTATGAATTTTAACACATGCACGGATTTGTGTAGTCACTCCCATCATCAAGGTACAAAACAGTTCCATCACCCCAGAAAACTCCCTCATGCTAACCCTTTATAGTCTCTCTTCTCCCCACCCTTAACACCTGGCAATCAGAGATCTGTTCTCTATCACTATAGTTTTATTTTTTTGCGAATGTTATATAAATAGAATATACAATATGTGACCTTCTGACATTGGCTTCTTTCACTCGTCATGACGCCTTTAAGTCCCATCTAAGTTACTGCATGAATCGGTAGTTTATTCTTTTTTTATTGTTGCGTAGTATTCCATTGTATGGATATACTAGGGTGTGTTCATCCATTCATCTGTTAAAGGACATTTGGCTTGTTTCCAGTTTTGAGCAGTTATGAATAGAGCTGCTCTAAACATTCATGTGCAGGTTTTTGGTTGATCACAAGTTTTCATTTCTCTAGAATAAATACTAGGCGTTGATTGCTGAGTCATATGGTAAGGATATGTTTACCTTTGAAAGAAGCTGCCAAACCATTTTCTAGAATGACCGAATCGTTTTTCATTCCCGCCAGCAATGTATGAGAGTTCCAGTTGTTCCACATTCTGTCAGCTTTTGGTATTGTCGGTATTTTTTGTTTTATTTATTTTAATAGGTGTGTAATGGCATCTCATCATGTTTGTTTTTTTTTTTTTTTTTTTTTTGGCCATACCATGTGTCTTGCGGGATCTCAGTTCCTTGACCAGGGATTGAACCCAGGCCACAACAGTCAAAGCCTGGAATCCTAACTACCAGGCCACCAGGGAACTCCAATCTCGTCATGATTTTAGTTTTCATTTCCTTACTGGCTAATGATGTTAAGCATCTTTTTATGTCCTTACTTGTTCTCTTTATATTCATTTTGACCCATGGATTACAGAAGTGTGTTAATTTCTATATATTTGGAGATGTTTCTGTTTTCATTCTGCTATTGATTTTCAGTTTAATTCCATTAAACTCTCCAAAAGAGAGAACATACTTTATAGATTTTAAATTAAAATTTGTTAAGGTTTGGTTTATGACCAAGGATATGATTTATTGCCGTGAGTGTTCCATATACACTTGAAAAGAATGTGTATCCTGTTGTTGGGTGGAGTGTTCTATAGATGTCAGTTCTATACCAGTTGGTTGATGGTATTGCTGTTTTTCTCTGTACTTGCTGAATTTTTATGTACTCGCTACCAGTTCTGCTGCTTACTGAAAGAAGAGTGTTGAAGTCCCCAACTGTAATTGTGGGTTTGTCTATTTTCCCCTTAGTTCTCTTAGTTTTTGCTTCACTTAGTATTATTATGTCTCCTTGGTGAATTGTTCCCTAAGTAATGCTCCTCTTTATGCATGGTCATTTTCTTTGTTTCAAAATGTGAAGTGTGAAATTCTTTGTCTGATATGAATATAGCCATTCAGCTCTCTTGTGGTTAGTGTTTGTATGGTGTATCATTTTCCACCTTTATATTTATTTCTTCTAGCTTTATTGATATTTATGTAACATCCCATAAAATGTATTCATTTAAAGTGTACCATTCAATGATATGTTTGGTATATTCACAAGGTTGTACAACCATCACCACCATCAATTTTAGAACATTTGCATCACCCTCAAAGAGAAACCCCATACACATTAGCAGTCACTCCCCATTCCCAACCTTATCCCCGGCTTCTGGCAACCACTAATCTACTATCTGTTTCTATGGAGTTGCCTATTCTGGCTGTTTCATATAAATGGCAACAATATATGACTGGCTTCTTTCACTTAGTATAATGTTTTTAAGGGTCATCCATATTGTTGAATAATATTCCATTGTATAGATATACCATATTTTTTTTATCCATTCATCAGTTGATGGATATTTGGATTGTTTCCATTTGTGGTTATTATGAATAACGCTGCTGTGAACATTTATGTATAAATTTTTGTGTGGACATGTTTTCAATTCTGTTGGATATATACCTAGGAATGGAATTGCTGGGTCATATGGTAACTCTGTGTTTAGCATTTCCAAAGTGACTCCATCACCATTTTACATTCCCACCAGCAACATATGAAGTTTCCAGTTTCTCCACATCTTCCCCAACACTTGTTATTTTCTGTTTTTTTTTTTTTTTTTTTTGCGTTACATGGGCCTCTCACCGTTGGGGACTCTCCCACTGCGGAGCACAGGCTCTGGACGCACAGGCTCAGCAGCCATGGCCCACAGGCCCAACTGCTCCGCGGCACATGGGATCTTCCCAGACCGGGCAGGAACCCATGTCCTCTGCATCGGCAGGCGGACTCTCAAGCACTGCGCCACCAGGGAAGCCCTGTTGTTGTTTTTTTTAATAGCCATCCTAATGGGTGTGTAGCAGTACCTCACATGGTTTTGATTTGCATTTCCCTAATGACTAATGATATTGACCATCTTTTTATGTGTTTATTGTCCATGTGTGTATCTTCTTCAGAAAAATATCTATTTAAATTCTTTGCTTACTTATTTTTAATTTATTGAGTTGTAAGAATTCTTTATATATTTGAATATAAGTCACTTTTTAGATCAGATTTGCAAATATTTTCTCCCATTGTGTAGACTTCCTTTTCATTTTCTTTATGACTCCATTTTACATTTAATCTGCCTATATCATATTTAAAGTGAGTTTCTTGTATCCAGCATACAGTTGGCTCATGCTTTTTGTCCATTCTGACATTCTCTATTATTTTCATTGGGATTTTGATTGCAAAATTACATATTTTGTAATCATATTTTGATTGTAATATTATAAATTAATTTCAGGAGAATTTATATCATATAATATTGAGTCCTCTATATATAAATAGTATCTCTCTCCATGAAGATTTCTTTACTCCAAAATTTTAATAGTAATTTATTAAAATAATTTTAATACTATTTTCCAGAAAATTTTTGCACACTTTTCGTTATATAATTGTTTATTTGAGTATTTTGAGCACTATCTTTTTTTTCTATTAAATATTTTAACTGGTTATTTTTGTAGTATAGAAACACTGTTGTAGTATAGAAACACTGTTGACTTTTGTATATCAGTGTTTTACCCAGTACTTTTTCTGAATTCCTGTTAGTTTTATTAGTTGGTCTGAAGATTTTCAGATGATAGGCATATCATCTTCTAATAATGACGGTTTCATATCTTCCTTTTCAATTTTTATTCACTCCCTCTTTTTTCTTCTTTTCTTATTGCATGGAGCAGTGATGGGAAATATCCTTTTTTATTACTGACTTGAATAAAATTCTTCTAAAATTTCAAAAATAAGAGTTGTATTTACTGTACATTTTTAATAGATTCGTTTTACCAGGCTAAAGTAGTTTTTTTAAATTTAGCCAAAAGTTTTATCATGACTAATAGTTCTCACTAAATGCTCTTTCTGCATCTGTTGGTTATATTTTTTCCCTATAGTCTATTAGTGTGATATCTTAACATTAGTCGATTGTCTAGTACTGAACTATCCTTGCAACCTTGGAGAAAAGAAAAAAACTATTTGGCAATGATTTTTTGATACATTGATGGATTTAGTTTGCTAATATTTTATTGGTATTTTTGTACCTATTCTTATTAGTGAGATTGAGAAGTTATCTTCTTTAAAAAAATTTTTTTTATTGAAGTATAGTTGATTTACAATGTTGTTAGTTTCTGGTATAAGCAAAATGATTCAGTTATAAATATATATATAGTATATATGTATAGTATATATATGTATATACATTTTCAGATTCTTTTCCATTATAGTTTATTACAAGATACTGAATATAGTTTCCTATGCTATGCAGTAGGACCTTGTTGTTTATGTATTTTATATATAATTGTTTGTATCTGCTAATCTCAAACTCCTAATTTATCCCCCCCTTTAACCATAACTTTGTTTTCTATGTCTGTGAGTCTGTTTCTCTTTTGTAAATAAGTTCATTTGTATCATTATTTAGATTCCACACATAAGTGATATTGTATGGTATTTGTCTTTCTCTGTCTGACTTACTTCACTTAGTATGATAATCTCTAGGTCCATCCATGTTGCTACAAATAGCATTATATCATTCTTTTTTAGGGCTGAGTAATATTCCATTGCATATATATACCACATCTTCTTTATCCACTCATCTCTTGATGAACATTTAGATTGCTTCCATGTCTTGGCTATTGTAAATAGTGCTGCAGTGAATGTTGGAGTGCATGTATCTTTTTGAATTATTGTTTTTTCTGGATATATTCCTAAGAGTGGGATTGCTGGATCATATGGTAATTCTATTTTTAGTTTTTTAAGGAACCTCCATAGTGGCTGCACCAGTTTATATTCCCATCAACAGTGGAGGAGGTTTCCCTTTCCTCCACACCCTCTCCAGCATTTGTTATTTATATATATTTTTAGTGATAGCCATTCTGACTGGTGTGAGGTGGTACCTCTTTGTAGTTTTGAGTTGCAATTCTCTAATAATTAATTGCCGTTGAGCATCTTTTCATGCACCTATTGTTGATCTGTGTGTCTTCTCTAGAGAAATGTCTATTTAGGTCTTCTGCCCATTTTTTGACTGAGTCGTTTGCTTTTTTGTTATTGAGCTATATGAGCTGTTTGTATATTTTGGAAATTAAGCCCTGTTGGTCACATCATTTGCAAATATTTTCTCCCAGTCTGTAGGTAGTTGTTTCATTTTGTTTATGGTTTCCTTTGCTGTGCAAAAGCTTGTAAGTTTGATGAGGTCCCATTTGTTTATTTTTGCTTTTATTTCTATTGCCTTGGGAGACTGACTTATGAAAACATTGGTATGATTTATGTCAGAGAATGTTTTGCCTATGTTCTCTTCTAGGAGTTTTATGGTGTCATGTCTTATGCTTAAGTCTTTAAGCCATTTTGAGTTTATTTTTGTGTATGGTGTGAGGGTGTGTTCTAACATCATTGATTTATATGTGGCTGTCCAGCTTTCCCAACACCACTTGCTGAAGAGACTGTTCTTCTCCATTGTATATTCTTGCCTCCTTTGTTGAAGTTTAATTGACCGTAAGTGTGTAGGTTTATTTCTGGGCTGTTTATTCTGTTCCATTGATCCATATGTCTGTTTTTATGTCAATGCCGTGCTGTTTTGATTACTGTAGCTTTGTAGTATTGTCTGAAGTCTGGGAGGGTTATGTCTCCAGCTTTGTTCTTTTATTTAAAAATTAATTAATTAATTAATTAATTTATTTATTTATTTATGGCTGTGTTGAGTCTTTGTTGCTGTGCACGGGCTTTTCTCTAGTCGTAGCAAGCAGAGGCTACTCTTTGTTGCAGTGTGTGGACCTCTCATTGCTGTGGCTTCTCTTATTGTGGATCACAGGCTCTAGGTGTGCGGGCTTCAGTAGTTGTGACAAGTGGGCTCAGGAATTGTGACTCGCAGGCTCCAGAGTGCAGGTTCAGCAGCTGTGGCACATGGGCTCAGTTGCTCTGTGGCATGTGGCATCTTCCCGGACCAAGGATCAAACCCATGTCCCCTGCATTGGCAACGGGATTCCTAACCACTGCATCACAAGGGAAGTCCCTCCAGCTTTGTTCTTTTTCCTCAGGATTTCTTTGGCAATTCTGGGTCTTTTGTGGTTCCATATAAATTTTAGGATTATTTGTTTTAGTTTTGTGAAAAATGTCATGGGTAATTTGATAGGGATCGTATTACATATTTAGATTACTTTGGGTAGTATGGCCATTTTAACAATATTAATTCTTCCAATTCAAGAGCATGGGATATCTTTCCATTTCTTTGAATTGAGATGTTACCCCCTTCTATTATACTTTTCTTGTTTACGTTTGTATACCCAGGATATTAACATACAAAAAGAGTTGAATGGGTTACTCTTCTTTCTATTCTCTGAAGCGTAAAAATGTATGTCATGACTAAATAGGATTTATCCCAGAATATAAGGAATAAGAGAGGGTGAAAACAAATACCCGAATATCTTCCACTCCAAATCAGCAGCACTTTGTGAGGTGGTGTGGTATATCAGATGTTCTGCTCACTTGTAGGGACTTCCAGCACTGTGGGTGGAGGAAGGGCATCCTTTTCAGGACACGTATGGTAGGACAAACTTTTGGCCCTAAATAATAAACATTAAAACAAGGCATTATAATTGTTTTATGTAAATGACTTGTCACTCCAAAAGATTTCAGGTATCTTGAGTCCAGAGGTTGGAATCTTTTATTTCTCTGTATCTCCGAGCTGTACAAGCACAGGGCTTAGTATATCCGGAATGAACTCAATCCCCATGAACTTTGTTGGGGGCAGCCCTTGAGCTCAATCCATATGGGGACCCCAGATTAGGTTGCCTGTTTAGCAAGAGGCCTGCGATGACCTTTATAAGCCAGCTGAGGGCCATATTTATGATTATATATGTTTTGTGCAGAGTCTTGGGTAAGGGTAGAAAGAGGCTGAGTGCAGGCCTCCTGCTGGCAGCCCAGGGGTGCATTTCCACTGTGCATTTGTACACGTGCTGTCCCCCTGCTGTGGTTACTTCCTCATAACCAATGTTCCAGGACTCATTTTACTGTTCTCCCCTGTGGGTGCACACCTGGTGCAATCCCATCCTTCCATGAACAGCCTTTTTTTTTTTTTTTTTTTTTTGCGGTACGTGGGCCTCTCACTGCTTTGGCCTCTCCCGCCGTGGAGCACAGTCTCCAGATGCACAGGCCCAGCGGCCACGGCTCACGGGCCCAGCCGCTCCGCGGCATGTGGGATCTTCCCGGACCGGGGCACGAACCCGCGTCCCCTGCATCGGCAGGCAGACCCCCAACCACTGCGCCACCAGGGAAGCCCCATGAACAGCCTTTTGACACAGCAGCATCTCTAATCACTCAGCACAGCACTCTCCAAACTTCTGGAGCTTTCTGGATGAGGCCTCTTCTGGCCTTCCCCACACAGGGACAGGAGTGTGGAACTGGTCATGCTTGTGTAAGACATGGACAAGCAGGGGACAGAGCTGATGAAATACCTCTTACGCATATTGTTACTTCTCTGTCTTTGTTGTGGTGAAAGGCTTGTCGTGCTTGGCATGGGTCTGGGTAACAGTCATGATCTGACGCTCGTGAGTAGGAATGGATGTACCCGTTGCTGTGCTGTGTGTGATGAAGCAGGACCAGCATGAGCAGGGATACAGGTGTGCTTGCTGTGTGCTTGCTGGGGGCAGGTTGGGTCATGCCGGTGAGCAGTGTGACTGGCGGCAATGCTGAGAGGGTGCAGGGCACAGGTGGGCCACACAGGAGGAGTCCACAGAGTAGGAGCCGCCACAAATTCCGCTCAGGTGTCTTGGCTTCATGCAGTTCCCTATATTTTTAATGACTCACGAAGGATGAGAAGGAGTGCAGAGTGGCAGAGGCCCTCAGCCGTTCCAGCCTTTAGCAAAGGTCTTTCACCCATCAGTAGCCATGGATCAGTTTCCTCTAGTTTCTTCCACATATTTTATTCTAAATCTATTGAAAGAATGAATACCACTTTAGCTGAGTACTGGGTATATGAGCATTTATTATTCTTCAGACCACTATGTATATATGTTAAACACTCCTTTGTATGTACGATGTATGTAACAATTTTTTAGAAAAGAATGGCTTCCCAACCCCACTGACATAATAACAGTTTTTTGGGTTTTTTTTTTCTTGGTGATAATGATGATTGATGCAGGAATCCAATTTGATGCTGATTCCTAGGGGCTACTGAGAATTGACACTATACTGACATCCTTACAGAGTGAGCCTTCATGTCTGCCTGCCTATTTCTAGAGGATCTAAGGTAGCCTAGTGAGCAATGATGTCAGGATGTGGAGTCATGCAGAGGTAGAGAAAGCATTCAGAGGAATTTGTAGTGTTCCAGGGACTGTGGATGTGAGGGCCCCAGTGCAGAGCCTTCCATGACAAAGCTGCTCGATGCACACGCTGTTGGTGGTACCGATAATGAGGAAGAGAATCTCTGTGTTGTAAAGAGATTTCCAAGACTCAGCCACTTACTTGATTCAACCAATTTCCAGGGTCATTAAAATTCTTGTATATTTCAGGACAATGGACTTTTTTTTGGACATACTTGTTTTTTTTCCATGATGATAAATTTGTCTCTAACCTTTATTCAATAGGGATGGAGCCTATAGCGGTGTCGCTTGAGGAGAACAGCAAACCGGCTCAGATTTGCCAAAGCAAGGTCTGTGCGGACAGGTGAGGCTGCAGCAGGTGACATTTGCAGGTCTAGCTGCAGGGCGGCTCAGAGTGGGGAAGAGAGCAATGCCCTGTGCCATCGGTCCTCGGCTGCATCCTCTGTCCAGTCTGCTGCCGCTTCCCCCTCGCACACTCCACTCCAACCACACTGGCTCCTAGCTCTTCTTCACATCTACTAAGCATGCTTCCTCCTTAGGACTTTGCACTTGCTGCTCCCTCTGCCTGGAATGCTCTTTCCCTGTTTATACCCCCGCAGGGTTCACTTCCTCACCTCATCGGGTCTCTGCTGAAAAACCTCCTTCTCAGAGGGCCCATCTGACCTCCCCTAGGAGCCAGCCCCTCCCTCTCCACTTGCTCTGCTGAATTCTTCTCCTTCTCATTAATCTTTTCCCCAACATATACCTTCAGTCCCTCCTGCTAGAATGCCAACCCCGAGAGAGCAGGACTGTCTGTGTTGCTTCCTGTAGACCCTGGAACAGTGTGGTGTGGAGGGAGGTGAGGTGAGGCAGGGGACAGTTTGGAGGAGGCATGGTGGAGCTCAGAGGGGTGGCCGCAGGGGAGTGGTGAGTCAAGGGACCCAATTCACAGCTTGAAAAAATTGGCTGGTGGGTGTAGAAAAGTTGGAAGACGGTAAGGTGCAAGTGGGAAGGCCAGCTGAGCATCTGTGTTAGTAACACAGGTGAGATGAGATGGAGGCTTGGATCAGGGTCAGAGAGAAAATCAGGTGGGCATCAGATATAATATATTCTGGAGGTAGAATAACCTGAACTCGCCGATGAATTGGATGTGGAAGCTGAGGGGAGTGTCAAGATGTCCCTCAGGTTGTAGAACTTTCAAGTGATAGTTCAACAATTATATTCCATATAGTTGTGGATTATTACCTAATCTGAGTTATTGATGGTAAATCATCTGCTGAATTCTAGGAAACATAGAAAATGAGGTTGAGTGTTATAGGATTTCATTTTATTTCTTGATCGTAAATATTTACAAATCAATTTATTGAATACATCAAATTTCTGCATCCCTTTTAACCTAAATCTAATTTCAACCTGAAAACATGTGGAATACAAATTTTCTGATTGTGGACCCCTATCTGATGGGTTCCCAGCGCATCTAATACCCCAACTAGTTTACCCCCCAAATACTAAAATGGTTAACCCTTAACAGTTCAGTAGGGATTTATATATAGTAGAAGTCTTTTAAAATGCTAATTGCCTATTAGTTAACACAATAAAGTAGTTGGTGGGTATGTTTGTGCTCAGTAGTTGGTGATATGCATAGTACTGAGTCAGAGTACATTTCCTTCTGCACTGCAAACAAGTAAGTCATGAGATGATATGTCAAATACTCAAGCTACATCCAAATTGGACTCAAGTTGTTAGTGCCCCAGGTCACGCTGGGATGATGAAGGGCTACATGCTCAGGAAAGGTGGGAAGGTGATAGCGTGAAGATTGTGCTCTATACAATTGAGCATCATGGGCCCTGGCCCATCCTGGAGCCCAAGGGGTGAGCACACTCTGCATCCTCTTGTTAGTTCTTGTGCAGATTTAAACACTCATCATAGCACATTTTCAAATAGGGCAATGAATTTGGGGTAAACATTTCTGCATGTCACTATAGCAAATCTTCTCATAGAGAGAAATATAGCTATCTAGGGGTACCTGCAATTATTTATCAGGCTCTTCCCTGGTTGTAGATTTCATTTAGCTGCATCTGAGAGGAATGGCATTTTCTGGTTAATAAAGCTTTTCGATAGCTAGAGGTCAGGCTTCTTATACTCAGAACCACAAGTGCTCAATATGATGAAAAATGGACTTAGGTGCGTCTCTCAAAGCACCAGAGAGAATGTCTACAAAGCAAGGTTTCATTCTTCCCTTTCCTTTCTAGATCCTAAAGGCAGCTATTTTTCCCAGTAAAAATTAAGGATAAGTTTTCAATAATATCTATCTTGTAATCCCAATGTAAGTTATTAGCAATTTCGCATGATTAGTTCTGGAGATGTGTAGATTATAATTTTTAAAAAATTTAAAATTCTATTTAAAAATTCTAGAAGTTTGAAGAGTTTTAAAAAACCAGATCAAAAAATGTACTTATATCAGTGACTTATGGCCATAGTGTTCTTTTCAGAAACCAAACACATCAGTCCCTACAGCATGGCCGTGACAGAAGATATTCCAGTCAGGCCTCTAGTAAAAAAACCAGGACACGGGTCTGGGTTCCAGAGCTTCTTAAAGCAAAATAATGCTCTGGAAGCTCTTAAATTCCAAGCTTTGTGGTTCTCAGTGGCTGTAAGTAATATAAACAAAGTCTTTCAAGAGAAGTTTCTAAAGCTTTTAATTTGATCTGAAAGCTTTGCATAAGCTCCAGATCCCAGGCCTTCCCGTGCCTTGGGAATCTCATTGCGACTTCCTAAGCACACTTGTCACTGTAGATTTCTGTCTTGTTGGGGGCTTCATGTTTTTATATTATATTATATTAATTATATAATATTATATTACGTAACTTTTTGCTATTTCAGTTATTTAAAGGAATACTACATAACATCTTTCCTTTTTTTTTTTTTTTTTTTCTGCCAGGGTAAATACTTATGACTGTGGAGAAAAAATTTCAAGCTGGTTGTCAACGTTTTTTGGCCGTCCATATCATTTGATCAGACAAAGTTCAGACTTTCAAAGAAATGCAAGGAAGAAACGAGGCAAAGGTATCACATTTCGGATTGCTTCTTAGGGGACAGGCACTTGGGTTTAACCCTTGCAGACACGAAAATCAGCCCACAAAATGGATTGACAGGGCAACGTGCTCCTGAACAGAAAGTAGGGGGGGTCAGCCTCTGGCAGAAAGGTGCTGTGGTGTCCCCCAGGTCAGAAGGACCCATGTGTGGTCTCCAGGATGAGCCCGAGGAGGCCGAGGAGGGCTTGCAGCCTCTGCTCAAGCTCTCTGCCTCAGTCCTGCATGTTTAGAAGCACAATTAAGTTTTGTTAAAGAAAAACATTGGTAGCTTGCTGTATACTAAGAAAATCTGGACTTCTAGTCTTGGTCCTGACACCAAGTAGTTGTTGAGACCTTGGCAAATCCTTGAACCCATTGGTGTTGAAATTCTGTAGAACTCGACGGCAGAACATTGTGACGGCATGTCATCTACTTAGATTTAAGGGTTTTGACAGTTTTTCCCGCCATAAGCTGTTGTGAGCATAAAATGAGACAGCAGAGAAGAAAGTACTTTGAGCTAACAGTACCATATAGGAAGAGAGAGTTTTCAGGTGTCTGCTCAAATGTCACCTTCTCGGGGGAGCCTTGCCTGGCTGCCCTCCTTAGAACCAGGGCCCCTACCTGAACCTCCAGCTCATTCCCTGTTTTATTTTTCTCTGTGGCACTTTTCACATCCTATAGGCCATGCATCTGACTCAGTTATCCTGTTTATGTTCTGTCTTCCGTCTGTTAGATCATAAGCTCTGTGAGGGAGGGATTTTTCTCTGCTTTGTTCAGGGCTTAGAACAGACCTGGCACATAGTAGTTGCTCAGTAAATACCAGATGAATAAATGAATGGACTGGAGAGTTGCCACATTACTGGTTTGTGCAGGAATGACCTGGCTTAGTCACTAGCTCCCTGGGAGACTGGCTTGTAAATCTACACCTGGAGTGAGTCATGGAGGGCTTCAGGGAAGAGGTGAGTTTGGAGCTGCGTCTTAACAGGAGAGTAGAAGTGTTCCAGGCAGAGAAAGGCAAGAAGATTACTGAGGAGCAGCATGGCAGAGCTTGGCATTTCATGGGTTCGGAGAAGGGTTTAGGAGGGTCAGACATGGGTAGGGGAGTGATGGGGCAGAGCTAGAGAGAAGAGATGAATGTGCTGCTGAGGAGTAAGTAAGCACTGTCTTCAGGTTGAAGAACTGAAGAATTCTACCCTGGGGAGTTTCATGATGCAGCTTGCGTTAGAACGACACCCCTGGTGAGGTGTGGAGGCTGCAAGGGAGAGGGAAATGAAGGAAGCAAAGAGGCCAGGCAGGAGGCGGCAGTGACTGTCCTAGTGGGAGATGGGGCCTGGGTAGGCAAAGGTGGGAGCAGAATGAATCTGTTGGCTGCTCGATACAGGATCAGAAGTGTCAGCTTGTGAATATTATACTTCAAGGATGCCATTTATGGTGGAGAGGTCTCTGATGGTCTAGGTCTAGGCCTTTGAACATTTTTGTGTTGGTACACCTTAGAAGAAATTTTTTAAACCTACACTACCTCTTTACGTTGTCATCTAAATTAAAAAAAAAAAAAAAGTTGCAAAGGATGTGATTTCCAGCATATTGCAAATATACAGGCTTACTTTGGAGATACTGAGAGTTCGGTTCCAGACCACTACAATAAAGCAAGTCACAAAAATTTTTTGGTTTCCCAGTGCATATATAAGTTATGTTTACACTCTATTGTAATCTATTAAGTATGTAGTAGCATTATGTCTAAAAATCAGTGTGCATAACTTAATTAGAAATACTTTCTTGCTAAAAAACTCTAACCATTATCTGAGCCTTCAGCAAGTCATAGTAACATCAAAGATCGCTGATCACAGATCACTGTAACAAATGTAATAATGAAAAAGTTTGAAATATTGTGAGAACTACCAAAATGCAACACAGAGATATGAAGTGAGCAAATGCAGTTGGAACAATGGTGCAATGGACTTGCTCGATGCAGTGTTGCCACAAACATTCAATTTGTAAAAAACTTAATACCTGTGAAGTACTTGCGAGGCATGATAAAGTGACATGCAATAAAACAATGTACGCCTGTAGTCATTTAAAATTAAAACTTGTACATTGCCCTTTTAAATATAAACCAGTGGAGTCTCAATACCATAGTGATTTGAGTCTTATGAGTATTAACTTAAAAATATGTGTATAAACAAACTGTTTTTTAAGGTACAGAAATTTTCTTTCTTTCATTTTCTTTCTTCAACTTGTATTTCCATTCCACTTTCTTGAAGGAATTTTATCTTAGTGTTATATATTTTATGCTTGAAACTCTTTCCTTGATCACCCTATCATATTTATCTGAAACTAAAATTATATATAAATTGAAATGTATAAAATTTCTTAAAGTTTCCTGTGATTGTAGAGTCTCAGTGTTAGGAAATTTTTCCTAGGTTGAGTTCTTATCATAGTGTTTAATAGTACACAGTTGATCAAAGCAACAAAAGTATATTATAAATTTCAAAAAATAGTTATTAAACATAAAGAGAAAAAAATAGTGGAAAATGAATCTCTTAATGAGATGGCTGGCCACCTGTGATTAATTCCCATGTCCATGGATGACTGTCACCAATCATCAGAATAGCTGGTGTTCAGCACTGGTTCTCTTCTGAAGAATCTTATTTAAGTCAGTAAACAGCTGGGGATGAAGGTGTTTGGTTAACGCGCTGTCACTCAAACCTTTCTTCTGAGGCACAGGGATCTAACATCAAGATGACTTTAATCATCTGTCACTTGACAACTTAATTAGTTCCGGCAGTTTTGTGGTTAGCAAAGAAATGGAACCCATCTGACCTACAGGAGGATCAGTCACCCAAGCTTGAGAGACTTTTATTTTCTCAGCACAGACCCCAGGGTTTTGAACTGGTCTTTTGTTTTCCACCCTGGAGATTTTTAGCCCCCAGGGCCAATGCGCCATAGGAGAGGTGCGGCCTTTGCCCTGTGAAGGGTGAGAAGGGCCTTTTGTGGAGGGGCCTGGGATTGCACCTCACTGCTCCGGCAGAGCCATTTTAGCAAAGAAGACATGGAAATAGAGAATCTGTAAGCGATTCTCTTGGAAGTGTCCATTCTCGGGTACTCTGGGGTCCACAGGCCTAGTTCAGAGACAGCTCACTAGGTTTTGGCCCGGCCAGCCTTTATCATCAACATCTTGTATAAAGACAGCTATGGCCCAAAAAGTGGGAGCTGGAAGCTGGGTGATGGGCTGCAGTAGTTCTGGAGGCCCTTGATATTTTCTTCCACTCTTTTTTTTTTTCTTTTCAGTAGTTTTAAAACTTGTATTATTTGTTTCTAAAGTCAATATTACACACTTGCCCAAGGGCAGAACCCAGCTTCTCCCTGCCTAGATTCACTGACCAGATTCAGAAGATCTCACTGGGCCTGTGACCCTCATCAAGGCCCTTCTTCTTGCTTGGGGAAGGGCCCCCCCTACCCCCGCCACTTCCCCACCTCTGCCCTGCAGCCCCATCTCTCCTCCTCTAAGTGTTGCCTCCAAGTTTCCTTTGCTGGAAGAATTTAACTTCAGCATTTTATTATTTTTTTCCAGATTATCAACAGCATATTCTAGGAGCTTATGTTCTTTCTGTTTTTGAGAAGTTTGAGCCATGCTTAGAACATTTTTTATTTCCAGGGCACCATTTTCTTCCCTTTAGAAACAGTCCCTAATATTTAAAAATGCAAGTCTTCCATTCAAGTACTAATCAGGCCAGGAATTCTACTCAATATTCTGTAATAACCTATATGGGAAAAGAATCTGAAAAAGAATGAATATATGTATACGTATAGCTGAATCACTTTGCTTACACCTGAAACTAATACAACATTGTAAATCAACTACACTCTATTATAAGATAAAAATTAAATTTAAAAAATGCAAGTCAATGGAAGCATGATTCATTTGCATTCCAAGAAAGCAACTCTTCTTTTCTATTTTATCTTAATTTTTAAATTTAGGTATAATTGACATACAACATTATATTAGTTTCAGGCATACAACATAATAATTTGACATTTGTATATATTGCAAAATGATCATCACGATAAATCCAGTTAATATCCATCATCACACAGTTACAAATTTTTTTCTTATGATGAGAACTTTCAAATATGCAATACAGTATTATTAACTGAAGTCACCACACTAGACATTACATCCCCAGGACTTATTTATTTTATAAGTGGAAGTTCGTACCTTTTAACCTTCACCCATTTTGCCAAACCCCGCCCCCCCCCCCCCCCACCTCTGGCAACCACCAATCTGTTCTCTGGATCTATGAGCTTGTTTTGTTTTGTTTTAGATTCCGTATCTAAGTGAGATTATACAGTATATGTCTTTCTCTGTCTGACTTTTCACTTAGCATAATACCCTCAAGGTCCATCCATGTTGTCGTTAAATGGCGAAATTTCATTTTTTTATGGCTGAATAATATTCCACTGTGTATGTGTACCACATTTCCTTAACCATTTATCCATCAGTGGACACTTAGGTTGTTTCCCTCTCCAACAACTCTTCCTTTAAATACTCCATCACTTTTAGATCAATCTGCTTGTACAACAGCCACCCTCTCTCTGGTGAATGAGGCACAGTATCTGCTGATAAACAGATCCAGTGTTTTGGAACTTCAGCAGCAATTAAGCACCAGGTAAGATCCCTGTACTATTTGCTATTTACCTTGGGAATAGCAGACAGGTGTAACTACTTGCGCCTGGGAGTGAGCTGGTCACCTCCCTAGGGAGAAAAGGTCTGCGAATCATGAGTCCAGACCCTTCATTGAGAAACTGAGGCCCAGAGAAGTCACAAAACTTTTTAGGCCAGTTTCCCTTAATCTTTTAGAGGGTTCTCTTTTATCTTCCAATGTCCTTCTTGAGGCCCTCAGGATGCTTGGCGGAGAATCCCAACCCTCATGTTTAATCATTTCAATTCTTAAACATTTAGTTGAATGTAATCGCCAGCAATTGGACCCACTTTTTTTTTTTTTTTTTTTTTCCTGTACGCGGGCCTCTCACTGTCGTGGCCTCTCCCGTTGCGGAGCACAGGCTCCGGATGCGCAGGCCCAGCGGCCATGGCTCACAGGCCCAGCCGCTCCGCGACACGCGGGATCCTCCCGGACCGGGGCACGAACCCGTGTCCCCTGCATCAGCAGGCGGACTCTCAACCACTGCGCCACCAGGGAAGCCCCCTGGACCCACTTTTGTTGCCCACTCTCCCACTGTCCCCTGGCCCCTAGGAGCCTTGCATTACTTCCACAGTCATTTTGAGTGAAAAGAAGAGTGGTTATGAAAGCTTTTAAAGTTGTAATTGTAGATACTATTTGTTTGTATCATCAGACAGAACTAGCACCCTTGCCTGCTCACTCCCACCCAGGGATCTCCCAAGGGTCCTGGAAAAGTCAGCTCTAGAAAGGGTCTTGGTTGGTTCAAGCCCCCTCATTGTCCTTCAGAGGAAATTGAAGTCCCAAGGTAATCAGACAATCGGGGCAAAAAAGAAAAATCACCCAGCTCTTACATAAGAGTTGGGACCGGCAGATCATTCATGGTCCACACCTGTCAACACCATGAGCTGGGGCTCCTGTGACGCTCACGTGCCCTGTGGTCCTGGGCACATGTGTGCACATGCACAAACATGTACACATATAGTTTAATAAAAGCCACAAAAATGGACTGTTTGTAGTAATTCCTGTTTATAGTCATTGGCAAAAACACACAACAGTGTTCCCTTGCCGAGGTCCAGGCTGCCCTCTTTAGGAGCTGAAGTGTGATGCCTGGTCCCTGGGCGTTCACTGAGTTTTCCCGGTACTGAGTGACCCCCTTCCTCAGGTACCCTGGGCCCTGGATGGAGCAGGTCTGCAGTTTTCTGGGATTCTTGGTGTGGAAAGAGAGGAGGTGGGGACAGGCTTGCTGCAGCCCTGGTTCCTGCAGTCCTGGTTTAGTGCAGAGCTGACAAGCAGGAGGTAGGAAGGCCAGGTGGTCAAAGGTAGGAGAAAGAGGCTGTGGTTAGTACACAGCGTCCCTGGTTCTGTTTTCAAATTTGCTGGATGATATTGTCTCCTTGCGGGCCATGGTAGCTTTTGGACATAAAACTTTCCCTATTAAAAAGCACAAAGGGAGTTTTGTTTGTTTGTTTGTTTATAACCTGGAGGGTAAATCCAGAATCAAAGGATTTTAGGACTGGAAAGTGCTAACCCTCTCATTTCCCACAAGGGCCCTGCAGTCCTCATCGATTGTGGGTGTTGCACATAGTTACTGGCAAAGCTGGACTTGGGTATCCTGGTCCCTGGCTTTTCACATGCCAGGGGCTTTGAGATACAGACATGGGACCCCTTACTCTCCCCCAGCGTCTTTCAGTTCTGTCTCCAGGGCAAATTCCAGTCATGCTCAAGGATTTCCCTCCCTCCAAACTTCAAAAATTTTTATTAAAGTACAACAAAGTGCAAAAATCATAAGTACATAGTTTAGTGAATGTTTACAGAGGTATATACCCATGTAACCACCATCCAGATCAAGTAGAGAACATTTCTAGAACCATAGACCCCTTCCTCATGTCCCTTCTTGGCCAGCCCC
Source organism: Aethalodelphis obliquidens (assembly GCF_003676395.1). Lineage (NCBI taxonomy): Eukaryota > Metazoa > Chordata > Mammalia > Artiodactyla > Delphinidae > Aethalodelphis > Aethalodelphis obliquidens. Next base: position 13,840,129 of record NW_020837976.1, read on the forward strand.
ACTGAAGGTTGCCACTATTATGCCTTCTTTCACCCTAGACAGTTTCACCTTTTCTTAAACTCAATTTAATGGGATCATACAGTGTGTTCCTCTGTTGAAGTTTGCAGATGCTTTTTCAGTGTTTTTTTACCTTAGGGGAAGGCGTGCATGGAGGTGCAGGGAGCTGTTTAATGGTAACTTGTGCTAATAAACAAAAATTTTAAACAAGAATTACAAAAATAGCATATGCTTAGTTAAAATTGCAAATGGGATGGAAGCTAGGAAATAAAATTTTTAATCGAGATACAATTGACATGCAACATTATATTAGTTTCAGGTGTACAACATGATTCTATATTTGTATATACTGAGAAATGATCACAGTAAGTCTAGTAAACATCTGTCATCACACATAGCTGGAAATTTTTTTTTAAAGATTGTTTATTTCTTTTTCTTTTTTAAATAAATTTATTTATTTAGTTAGTTTTGCCTGTGTTGAGTCCTCATTGCTATGCGTAGGCTTTCTCTAGTTGTAGAGAGCGGGGGCTACTCTGTTATGGTGCTCAGGCTTCTCATTGCAGTGGCTTGTCTTTGTTGTGGAGCACGGGCTCTAGTCACGCGTGCTTCAGTAGTTGTGGCACGTGGGCTCAGTAGTTGTGACTTGCGGGCTCTAGAGTGCAGACTCAGTAGTTGTGGTGCATGGGCTTAGTTGCTTCAGGGCATGTGGGATCTTCCCGGACCAGGGATTCCCCCACGCTGGCAGGTGGATTCTTAACCACTGCACCACCAGGGAAGTCCTGCAAAATTTTTTTCTTTTTATGAGTACTTAAGATTTATTCTCTTAGCGCCTTTTAAATATGCAATACAGTCTTTTTTTAGACAATACAGTATTATTAACTATAGTTGCCATGCTATACATTACATCCCCATGACTTGTTTATTTTATAACTGGAAGTTTGTACCTTTTGACCCCTTTCACCCATTTTGCCCACCCTTCTCCCCACCCCTGGCAACCACCAATCGGTTCTCTATAGGAAATAAATATTAAAACCTCCCATGTATACTCTATGTTGCTTTATGATGTTCTAATATCCAAAAAGAGTGTGAGCTTTTGATACTTTTTAGGTCCTTGATAATTAAGCCTGTTGACAGTCTTTAAATGCCTTGTCCTGACTGTAGAATTGGTATTTTCTCATAAGTTTATCCACTCGATCCCAGTTCACTTGGTTTCCAAAGTTCTTCATCTCTTCAGCAAAGATCTGCTCACCCATTGCACTGCCTCTTGTGGGCTTCTCCATGGAGATGGGACCATATTCCAGGGAGATCACGGAAGTCTGTCCAACAGATGTGAGTCTCTTGGCCTTGCACTCATGATAAAGGCTTGTTCTGATCATCGAAGCCTCAGGCCAGAGTACAATTGATGAACTCAGGCATCGAGTGGTAGAAATATTGAATTATTACAATAGTGCAGTTGTCCACCCTTCCCCACCTTTTCTCTTTTGGCTATGTCTTAAACAGTGATGAGAATGGAAAGGAAGAATTATTCCCAGTGAACAATCTCATCTCACGTTTCCGTGCCAATATTATTACCAGTGGAACAAGGGCTTTTGAAGAAGAGAAATGGGATGAAATTTCAGTTGGTTCCTTGCATTTCCAGGTAAGTTCCCAGGAGTTCTATTATCCTTCCTCAAGCGTTGCCAATGGGGATTGACCTCAGTCCTAGGCCGGGATGGTAGCAGGTAGCAGGGAATCCCATGCCCCATCACGTGCCCCACCCCCACCAGGCGTTGACTCTTACCCACAAAATCTCAGCAGAAGGGTATGTGACACCTGCATCCTGGGGTGCCCCTTGGAATGATCCATCCCTCCTTCCTCCGGGGAGGGCAGCAGTTTCACGTGGGGAAGAGAGAACGTACAGGTGATGAAGGTACAGACTTTGTCGCCGTGTCTAGGCTTCAACTCTGTTTCTTGGAATGCTTGTGTCTATGAGAACATCCTCCTCCTGAAACCTGCTGGATTTTCTCACTGTCTGGAGCTTGTGGAGGAGGACCCAGATGCCTCATGGTCCTTCAGTGCCCATGGTGGCTGTACCTTCTCCCCATGCTCTCTCGCTTCTGGCCTCATTGGCAGCTGGGGAGCAGCTTGCAGTTAGAGGCGAAGTCTCCAGGATGCCCTCCCTCCCCAGGCTTTGGGCTCCCCAAACCTGAGGTCTTCAGCTAACATCTACATTCCTCCTTAGGGTGGATAAGGCCCCCGAGACCTGACCCCCCGGCCTCTCCCATCTCCCCGAGCTCATCACCCCTCCCCTTCTGCCTGCCCTGCAGACCTTCTCTCCATTCCCTAAACAAGCCAAGCTTCCTGCCTTAGCACCTTAGCCCTGCTGTCCATTCCACATGGAGCACTTTTCCTCCAGCTCCTACAGGGTCTGAGCTCAGATGTTACCTCCTTGGAAATGCTGTTCCTGACCCACCACAAGGTCACAGTCTGCACAGTGTCTCATTTCTTCAGAGCTTATGAGGGTGGGGACCAAGTCTGTTTAGTCCCTGCTGTTCCTCTGGGGTCTAGGACAGTCCTTACCCAGAGTAAGTGCTCCAAACTGCTGATGGAATGAATGGGCAGGAAAGCTATGGAATAGCTGGGGACAGAAGGATGGGTCATCTGCACAGGATGTCCCCAGTTCTTCAGTGGGGAATGAAATTATCTTAATAATAGTAATTAGCCAGTTGTATAAACTGATTGTAATAGGGCTACTGCACTCAAATGGAACATCACTCTAACTTCCAGGAAAGCAGTAAACAATAATTTAACCCTTAATGAAGGATTTCAGAGGTCTGGTGTTTGGGGTAGGGATAAACTGCGTGGCACCAATAGAAGAAAAAGATGTCCGAAAGATCTTTGTTACCCATTTAACTCTCCAAGCTTCCTCTTATCCTGGAAGCTGCTCCCCCTTGAAAGAATTATCTCTTTTCTCTTCCACAGACCTCTCTGGCACCAGCCTTCTGTCATTCCACTCAATCCTCCATCCTGGCTGACTCTTCTTCATTTTCTGTTGCTGTGTCCCTGCCATGCTATAAAAGCACCTGCTCTCAGGGTACATGCCCAGTAATGGATTGCTGGGTCATATGGTAATTCTATTTTTAGTTTTTTAAGGAACCTCCGTACTGTTCTCCATAGTGGCTGTACCAATTTGCATTCCCACCAACAGTGCAAGAGGGTTCCCTTTTCTCCACACCCTGTCCAACACTTACTGTTTCTAGATTTTTTGATGATGGCCATTCTGACCGGTGTGAGGATATCTCATTGTAGTTTTGATTTGCATTTCTCTAATGATTAATGATGTTGAGCATTCTTTCATGTGTTTGTTGGCAATCTGTATACCTTCTTTGGAGAAATGTCTATTTAGGTCTTCTGCCCATTTTTGGATTGGGTTGTTCAAAAAGAGTCATGTACCAAAATGTTCATTGCAGCTCTATTTATAATGGCCAGGACATGAAAGCAACCTAAGTGTCCATTAACAGATGAATGGATAAAGAAGATGTGGCACATATATACAATGGAATATTACTCAGCCATAAAAATAAATGAAATTGAGTTATTTGTAGTGAGGTGGATGGACATAGAGTCTGTCATACAGAGTGAAGTAAGTCAGAAAGAGAAAAACAAATACCGTATGCTAACACATATATATGGAATCTAAGAAAAAAAAAAAAAAGGTCATGAAGAACCTAGAGGTAAGACGGGAATAAAGACACAGACCTACTAGAGCATGGACTTGAGGACACGGGGAGGGGGAAGGGTAAGCTGTGACAAAGTGAGAGAGTGGCATGGACATATATACACTACCAAACGTAAAATAGATAGGTAGTGGGAAGCAGCCGCATAGCACAGGGAGATCAGCTTGGTGCTTTGTGACCACCTAGAGGGGTGGGATAGGGAGGGAGACGCAAGAGGGAAGAGATATGGGAACATACGTATATGTATAACTGATTCACTTTGTTATAAAGCAGAAACTAACACACCACTGTAAAGCAATTATACTCCAATAAAGATGTTAAAAAAGAAAAAAAAAGGGCTTCCCTGGTGGCGCAGTGGTTGAGAGTCGCCCTGCCGATTCAGGGGACACGGGTTCGTGCCCTGGTCCGGGAAGATCCCACATGCCGCGGAGTGGCTGGGCCCGTGAGCCATGGCCGCTGAGCCTGCGCGTCCGGAGCCTGTGCTCCGCAACGGGAGAGACCACAGCAGTGAGAGGCCCGCGTACCGCAAAAAAAAAAAAAAGCACCTGCTTTTACACATCCTGCCTGGTACAGAGTAGGCACTAGGTATATGATAGATAGATAGAGAGAGGGAGAAATAAAGGAAGAAAAGAAGGAAAAGAGAAAGCACTACAACTAGACTAGGACCACTGTCAGAAATTTACCTTGTAACAAGTAAGTTGTAAGGTACCTGGGTACATGAATACAAGAAGGACTCTAAAAACACCTTTCTGAAATGCTTTGCTTTCTTTAGGTCATGATACTTGATAAACATCAATTAATGAAAGTTAAAATATGCATGCCCTTTGACCCAATAATTTCACTCATAGAAATCTATTCCATAAAAAATACTGTTACAAATATGCAAAGATATTTTACAAAATTACTCATTGCAATACTTTATAAATATGAAAAATTGGAGAACATCCTAAATATCCATAAAAGGGAAGGTTTTTTGTTTTTTTTTTTTTTGCGGTACGCGGGCCTCTCACTGTTGTGGCCTCTCCCGCCGCGGAGCACAGGCTCCGGACGCGCAGACCCAGCGGCCATGGCCCACGGGCCCAGCCGCTCCGCGGCATGTGGGATCTTCCCTGACTGGGGCACGAACCCGTGTCCCCTGCATCGGCAGGCGGACTCCCAACCACTGCGCCACCAGGGAAGCCCAAAAGGGAAGTTTTTAAAAATTAATTTTTATTGAAGTGTAGTTGATTTACAATATTATGTTAGTTTCTACTGTACAGCAAAATGAATCAGCTATACATACACATATATCCCCTCTTTTTTGGATTTCCTTCTCATTTAGGTCACCACAGTGCATTAAGTAGAGTTCCCTGTGCCGTATAGTATGTTCTCATTAGTTATCTATTTTATACATAGTATCAATAATGTATATATGTCAATCCCAAACTCCCAATTCCTCCCACCCACCCCCCTTCCCCCTTGGTATCCATATGTTTGTTTTCTACATCTGTGTCTCCATAAAAATGGAGTTGATTAAAAAAAGTGCACTACATCTATACAGTGTTGTCCTGTGCAGGCATTAAAAAGTATAAGCTATAGTTAATAATGTGCCTTTCAAAAAGTAAATGCTAAATTAGGAATCTGGGATTAGCAGATACATGCTAATATATATAAAATAAACAACAAGGACTTAACTGTATAGCACAGGGAACTATACTTGATATCTTGCAATAACCTGTAATGGAAAAGAATCTGAAAAAAGAATATATTTATATTATCTATTTATATTCTTATTATATTATATATGATTATTATATAAAATAAATATTATATATATATTTATGTAATTTATATTTTTTTCAGATCACTGTGCTGTGTACCTGAGACATTGTAAATCAACTATACTTCAATTAAAAATTTTTTTTAAGTAAATGCTTAAGAGATGTTTGTTGGTGATAATACTCAGTGCTGAAGTAGTTGCAATGTGGAAAGATCTAACACATCTCTTTTGGAAAGCAATTTTTCACTGGATATCATCAAGTCATAAAAGGTTTATACTTGTTGACTTTATAATCTCCTTTTGGGAGATTTAGCCTAAAGAAAAATTCAAACAGGAAAGAGAGTTATGTGAATTAGGGCCTTTATTGCAAAATTATTGATTACAGCAAAGCATTAGAAATTATGCACATGGCTTCAAAGGAGAAGAGCTAAGCGCATCAACCCATGGGAATGCCAGGCCATGGTGAAAACTGCAAAATCTGGGGATGAGGTAGCTGTCTGTGAACGGACACCGAACAATTTCTGTTATGTATTGTGGAGTAATTAAAAAAGAGAAAGAAAGCCAGCAGCTCTCAGCTCTCAGTGAGTGTGTTTCACAGGGGCGCGTGTGATTGTGTGAGCTACTTGCTGCAGTCTCGCAGTCTCGAGCGATCTGTGGCCACGAGAGCAGCGCAGGGTGTGTGGCTGTTCATCTTCTCCCAGTATGCCCTCAATCAGTTCTTTTCTTCCCTGGAGGAAGCCCAACATTCCCTGATAACCACCTGTGAGTCACAATCACTCTTCGTTTTCTTCAAAGCCCTGATGCAGTAGCCTTTAAGCTGATAAACGAATGTGGGTGATTCCCTAGCGGGCATTGGGAAGAGGCGGCACTTCCTGGCTCCGTGCAGTTTGAGTATTTCTCTGTGAGTCTGAAATTGGCTGTTTACAAAGATTCTTCCTGGACCCAGATTCCTCCCTGCAGAGTGTGACAGTCTGGTCACTTTCATGGCAACGCTGTCTTTTCCCTTCTCACCTCCCAGGTTTTGGGACCTTGTCACAGATGCCAGATGATTTGCATCGATCAGCAAACTGGGCAGAGAAACCAAAATGTTTTCCAAAAGCTTTCTGAGAGGCGAGAGAGAAAGGTAAGCATGATTGCTAAAAATGACACCCCATTTTAAGTTCCTGATGCATTGTCTACACCAGAACTAATCCTTAATAGTGCTGAGTAATTTTCAGAAGTCGGAAAACGTTGTAAGGCTGATGGGCTACCATCAAGATGCAGACCTTATCCGCGACACTGTCTTAGTTTTCCTTTCCATTCATTTCCTCACTATTTTTATGACATGTATTTTTGATGCTTTCAAATCTTGTTGAAGAGATATGGAGTATAGATAAGAAATAATTTAAAAAAAAAAGTGGGGGGGACTTTCCTGGTAGTCCAGTGCTTAAGACTCTGTGCTTGCACTGCAGGGGGCACGTGTTCCACCCCTGGTCTGCGAACTAAGATACCACGTGCTGTACGGTGCAGACAAGGGAAAAAAAAAAAAGAGAGAAATAGTAAATAAGTAAAGTAATTCTATTGTCTCAATCATTATTTTCTTCACCACAGAAATCTCATGAAGAATAAAAATGCCTTATGGTGAATAGGGTAGCTGCATAGAAAATAAATTCCACTATACTAAGCTTGTAAGTCATCTTCTTGAGGGCTAAAATGACTAAGTGTTGTTGTGGATCCCAGATTATAAAAGCTGAACTTCTAAGAGATTGATTCATTAGGAACATCCATTTATTTCCGGGCTTGCACTTTCTGTCAGGACTTTTGGTTTGCAAAGAATTCCAGGAAGCCAAATAAGCAATCAGGCTGCACCGAACAATTCTTGAAAATTAACAGAAATAATGCAAGCATTTCATCTATTCCCAGTAATAAACTGGCAAGTTAACTCACGGTAAAATGTTCTGCATCGTTTCCTGTGTTTCTCCAAAACCAGAGCTTTGTTTCACAGTATTTGATTGACAAAACTCCTTACGGATATGGATAGGTATGGTCTGCAGAGCTGTTGCGCTTGAGTATTATACCAACAAGTCTGTTTGCTCAGCTGTGGCAGGCCGTGCCAGCTGGGGGCGTGGGGACCTGGAGCCTGCCCCATGCAGGTTGCCAGGAGAGAGGATGTGTGCGCACAATACTATGGTACATGGAAGTGGTATTTCTCAGCATCACAATAATTCTTGTGCATAAATCTTTTTATTTTTTAAATTTGGAATAATTTTAGATCTACAGAAAAATTGCAAAGATAGTACAGAGAGTTCCTGTGTACTCTTCACCTATATGTACACAAATATTAAGGAATTAATTTATCCCCAGTCCCTAGCTTGGGGCCTGGAACGTAGTGGTGGCCAACTGATGTTATCACAGATCTGGGAGCACAGCACATACTCCAAAGTGTTGTTACTGGCTCACTTGCATTGATGGCAAACGTTTTTTGTTTTTGTTTTAATTTAACTTTATTTTATATTGGTGTAGAGTTGACTTACAATGTTGTGTTTGTTTGAGGTGGACAGCAACTTGATTCAGTTATACATATCCATATATCTATTCTTTTTCTGGTTCTTTCTCCATTTAGGTTATTTCAGAGTGCAAAGTAGAGTTCCCTGGCTGTAGAGCAGGTCCTTGTTGATGATCTGTTTTATATATATATTAGTGTGTATATGTTAATGCCAACCTCCTAATTTATCCCTCCGCCCCCCCCCGCTTCCCCCCCCCAACCATAAGTTTCTTTTCTAAGTCTGTGAGTCTGTTTCTGTTTTGTCAAGTAGTTCATTTGTATCCATTTTTAGATTCCATCTATAAGTGATATCCTATGATATTTGTCTTTCCCTGTCTGACTTAGTTCAGTTAGTATGATCATCTATAGGTCCGTCAGTGTTGCTGCAGATGGCGTTATCTCATTCCTTTTTATGGCTGAGTAATACTCCATTGCCTATATGGACCACATCTCCTTTATCCATTCATGTGTTGATGGACATTTTGGTTGCTTCCATGTCTTGGCTATTGCAAATAGAGCTGCAATGAACCTTGGGGTGCATATGTCCTTTCAAATCATGGCTTTCCCTGGATATACGCCCAGGAGTGGGACCGCTGGACCATACTGGTAGCTCTATTTTTAGTTTTTTAAGGAACCTCTATACTGTTCTCCACGGTGGCTATTATCAATTTCCACTCTCACCAACAGCATAGGAGGGTTCCCTTTCTCCATGCCCTCTCCAGCTCTCACTGTTTGTAGGGTTTTATTTTAAAATTAATTTTTATTGGAGTATAGTTGCTTTACAATATTGTGTTAGTTTCTACTGTACAGCAAAATGAATCAGCTATACATATACACATATCCCCTCTTTTTTGGATTTCCTTCGCATTTAGGTCACCACGGTGCATTAAGTAGAGTTCCCTGTGCTATATCGTATGTCCTCATTAGCTCTCTATTTTATACATAGTATCAATAGTATATATGTGTCAATCCCAATCTCCCAATTCCTCCCACCCCACCCCCTTCCCCGCTTGGTATCTATACATTTGTTTTCTACGTCTATGTCTCTCTCTCTGCTTTGCAAAAAGGATAATTTATACCAGCAGTCCCCAACCTTTTTGGCACCAGGGACCGGTTTCGTGGAAGGCAGTTTTTCCATGGATGGGGATGGGAGACACCGGGATGGTTCAGGCAGTAATGTGAGCGGGAGCGATGGGGAGCGATGGGGAGCGGCAGATGAAACTTTGCTCGCTCACCCGCTGCTCACCTCCTGCTGTGTGGCCCTGTTCCTAACAGACCGTGGACTGCTACTGGTCCGCGGCCCAGGGGTGGTGGACCCCTGGTCTATACCATTTTTCTAGATTCCACATATATGTGTTAATATATGATATTTGTTTTTCTCTCTCTGATGATGGCAAACCTTGAGTAGACTTACACAACTCTTCATTTTTGACCTCCCATCCTTATTCTGGAGAATTTGGAGAATTTAATTTACGTCACGCATTCTTATAGAAAATGCTGAGTTTTGCCCGTATTTTCACAAAATGGGTTTTTTTTTTTTTTTTTTTTTTTTTTTTTT